>NW_019396366.1:59428-124016 GCF_000591075.1 Eurytemora carolleeae | reverse complement strand
AAGTTCTGATTTACAACATATAAGTTCTGATTTACAACATATAAGTTCTGATTTACAACATATAAGTTCTGATTTACAACATATAAGTTCTTATTTACAACATATAAGTTCTGATTTATAACATATAAGTTCTGATTTACAACATATAAGTTCTGATTTACAACATATAAGTTCTGATTTACAACATATAAGTTCTGATTTACAACATATCAGTTCTGATTTACAGCATAAAAGTTCTGATTTCAGTTATATAAATTTTATTCAGTTAAAGGTTTTCATATTTTTTCGAGCTCTTCAGTTCTTTTTTACTCTTTGATATCGGAAAAAATATTTATTTGTATGTTTTGGTTAAATTAAAAGGAGTCACTGGGTTGGATATAATCGTCATATGGACTTCTTATCTTATAGACAAGATGGATATAATCGTCATATGGACTTCTTATCTTATAGACAAGATGGATATAATCGTCATATGGACTTCTTATCTTATAGACAGGATGGATATAATCGACATATGGTCTTCTTATCTTATAGACAAGATGGATCAAAAAAGTTTAGGCTTTCTGACTATTATTACTAAACATATGAATCACAATAGGCTACAGTGATAACCATAAAACTGTAGAATAGGAAGACGACATTAAATCAAGACTGTTAGATGTTTGTTTCAAAGCAAATATCTTTACTAGCAAGTTATTAAAACAATTATTAAGTGAAATTGGTCTGTTTACACTGCGCAATAACTGTGCCTCAAGGTTATTGGACTAAGTCATACCTTAAGTCTAAAAGTCAACTTCCTATTCCAGAGTTTTCTGGTTAACACTGTATATATTCATCGACTTTTTAAACCCACCAAGAACTAAAAACAAGAAAATGTTTAGCGTTCAACAGACGTAATGTTAATTTCGGTATTTATTTAATACAAAAATTAAAAGTTTTCTATTTTCTTGTGACTACTTGTATTTTATAGAAAATATTTAATATTGAACACAAAACATCATTGAAGCTTCCTCTGCTGTTTACAACAGAGGATTTAGTAGCAGAATTTAGAAACATAATGGAATCAGTTTTCTTTCTCATCTTACAAAATGGAACGAAATATTTGATCAATATAATAATGAATGGAAAACATAATCAAACTCAAGTTATTCTCTGCCTCTGCATTCCTAGACTCCGGAGCTAACCCCAACCCGTCCCAGCTGTTCAGCGGTCAGATATATATTCAGCTTCTGAATACATAATTCTTTTGTAATTCCTACATTGATAATTCAGCTGAACCCCGGGATACTTCCCTCGGACAATCAGCTTTTATCCGTCGTTATTATTCCTGAAATTCCAGAAGTTGCTCTATTCTCCTCTACGAGATTCCAACCATTACAAGGACTGTGACACGGAGAATAATAAAGGTTGAGCAAAGATTAGTCTCCAGTAGCGGTGGTCCAGTGGAACGGTTGGATCCAGTATCTAGGACCCCCCGGATATCTTGACTAATGAGAGATCCTGCAAGGATCATGTAATCAGGGTCAGAACTCAATACCGGATTCGAAACAGTCAGGTTCGGTCTCTAATTACTTCTCAATTTGTAGGAATTAATCAGAACTGTTGGAGGGTATGGGAGGGTGTGTGGGAGGCTCTGCAACCAGCATCATCGATTGAAGGGGCGTGGTCAATTTCACCCTTGCCCCGCCCCCACCCTCCAGATATCTAAGTGCAGAGAAATCTAGATGAATCTCTGGCGTGAATCCCATAGAAAACCTAGGGTATAATTTTCCTGTGGTTACGGGTTGCTCTCATGAAATCATAAATCTTGAACCTGTTTCTCTCCTCCAACCCTTATCATCTTTTCTTCTTGAAAAACAAAAACAAAACTACAAAATTAATCGATAAAAACCAACAATTAAATCTAGAAAATATGTGAAAACGTTAATTTACGGATAATATTTCTCCGATATAATCCCTACACTGGGACGAGAATTAGGTTTTGAGTAAAGGTTTGGGATTACGAACCCTGGAGCAGGACGGACAAAAACTTCTCCGGGTTCCAGGATTCATTACTTCACGTGCTAAAAACAGTCTACTGAGAGGTGAGAGGTTCATCAAACCTTTCATTACTCCCAATTAATACAACCTAAACGGAGTCCTCAGGGTTCGACAGGTTTTTCTAACCATGCATCAGGAGTTTTTTTATTTCGACTTTGCCTGTATTTGTTCTCTGTAATTTCCAATAAGCATGATATTATTGAAAAAATATCAAAGGGGATGTAACTCTAACTTCAAGTGACCCTATATGCAAAGATGGCAATGCCCGATTCACGAAGGTACCCTTGAAACCTTAATCTGATTAATTATATGAAAGATACCACACAGAGTTTGTTTAAAAGGTTTCTGCATCAAAAGTAGAAGTACTCGAATTTATCATTGTTCTCCAATTAACAACAATTTTTTGCAGATTTTTCTATTTAAATAGGTGGATTTTCAAAAAACAAATACAATGAAGCTTTTAACATTGCAAATCTTGCATGTAGGCTCACTTAGAACTTTGTCTATACAGTTTACTTTGTTAGATTTGTTTTTGATCTGAGAAGAGAAGACAGCAGGATCTTGAGAGTTTAAGGTTCCTTGTCTCCTCCTCATCCTTGTGTCAGGGCGTGAGAAACCCTAGTTCTCAGCTCTCACACACCTCTCTCTACACACTCCACACCCAACCATAAACACTTGAAGATCTTCTCACTTCTCTCGTGCTCTCACCCGTCCTTACCCTCCACTGTCAGTCGTTTATAGATAATTCTTCAACCAAGGAACTGATTACTCGCTTCAAACTCTAATTTTCAAATCACTTTATCTTTGAAACCAGATAATTCAATAAAAAACTGCCTGATTTCAGCATGGAAAAAAAGGAGGCTCTATTTTCAACAGGAAAAATAGTCTAGGAAAAAAATCAACCGATCAATTAAGTCCAAACAGGGAGAAATAGCCATCTTCCTTATCCTACTGGCTAAATAATTTCTAGTAGAATAGTTTGTCTAATCTACAACGGTACTCTTAACAGCTTATTCTAATGATATCCATCATTTTCTACAGTGAATCCCAGATATATGAATACATAGCTAGCAAGAGTTTTTTATAATGTCGTATTACATATTTAAGATCAAATGCCGCGGAAAAATGAGTTTAATATTAATATATCAATTGCATTCATATTTTAGGGCTATTCATTTACCTTGAATTAAAAATAAAAAGAAGTCTCTTTTAGAATATACATTATACAAAACTCTTGCTATGTGTTCATATATCTGGGATTCACTGTATTAGAAAATTGATTATTTACAATTGTGCCTTAACTATGCAGTGACTTCAGAAACAATGGAAGAAAATGGTTAGAATTAAATACTAGAAATATGTTTCACAATATTTATAAGATGAGGGTTTAAAGGGTACCGTTGTGAACTTCTCAAAGGGAAATCACGACAGCCACTTTAAAACCATTCTTGTCTAAAGGATCTGAGTCTTTGCCAGAAATTCAAATATATCTTTGCGACATGATGGTGTAAACCTTTGATATTTTAAACTTACATTATTTGATCTTGCAGAATTCTATAAATTGAAACATCTCAGTTTTACGAGATGGAGTTGCAAAGATATATAAGGTTAAAAAATTAGAGTCTGTGGCAAAGACTCAATTCCTTTCAATCATAAGAAAGCAAATAATGTAAGCAGATTTTAAAATAATTTTCAATGATTTTTTTCCCATAGTGCTTGAAGGTCGAATTTTAGCTTAAATCTTTTATCATTAATATTTTAAAACATGTTGAACTAAAAAAATAAGGTTGCTTACTTTCTGAGAATTTGAAAGTTCCTGTGTTTTGTGAGAATAGGGTTGGTTTCTCTAATCTAGGGCGGGGTGTAGACACAATCTCTGGAGATCAGAACGCCTGGGATAGATCATATCTGAGGAATTCTCTAGGAAAGAATCTATAAAATATTTGATAACTAGCGCATACATCACAACCATTCCATCAAAACATGCTAGACCCTTGTTATCAGGCCGTGGGATGGAGATTGGTTAATTTAACAAAAATTTTGATAATTTTAATCTAAAACGTGCAGAATTCCAGGGATAGAACATGGAGGAACTCAGATGCTAGGAATTCTGTTTTCAAGACTATATAATGGGAGTCCCGATAGACATAGGAATTGACTTAATTTCAGATAAGTTCTTGGCCGAGCGCCGCGGTTATGACACAAAATGGGGGGGGGGCGCGAACGCTGTGTCTATGAAATGCTAGAGGATGGAGAACGCTGTGGCTCGGACTGAAATTAGATAAGTATGCTATAGGTGTCCAGAAATTGGGAACTATGAAAATACCATTTACCCTGGTAAACTGCTCAGCTAGCCACTTGCTTGATATTTCTATCAGAAATGTTTTACAAAATTGTAACGGTATCGTGTTAAACATGCTAAGCATAGCAACCTGCTAAATATTTCTATTAGATTGTTACACTCGTTAATTATTTCTATCAGACTGTTAGATCTATTTAACAAAATGTTAAAAATAACTAAAACCTTATTGGTAGATTTATATTTAATCTATTAAGTTGGTAATGTTACATCGTCTATACGCAACATCCCCCTACTGAACAGTTGACCTACAAACTTTCCGACCGACTGCAATATCGGACCTACGCCAGCTGTTTATTTTTGTATTTTTTGAGGGTTAGGTTAGGTTAAGACAATTTCTGGGCCGAGCGCTGCGGCTATTACAGACTAGAGGGCAGAATGCCGCGTCTAGGTCAGGCTAGGGGACCGGGCGCTGCGGCCACAAGTCTGCCTATAGCACGTGCTAGTAATGGGATGTGTAGTATAGCGGATTTGGCGTAGGTCAGAAGTGGAGTATAGCGGATTTTCGTAGGTCGAAAAATACCCCATAATTAAGTTTGTTAGACATAAATATATATAAGTAAACCTGTTTTATTAATGGATAACATTTACGTCGGGTTTGGTTTGGTGAATAATGACAACAAAATGGCGTCTCCCCCTGTCATAAAAACGACGCTAAACAGAATTCCTTAAATTCCTTTCCCCGGCGTCGATGTTTAACTGGGTGAAAGGTCTCTGACATGCAATCAAAAAAAAGGGGGGAGTTAAGGGGGGGGGTATTACGAAGGGGAGTTTGAACAGGTATTTTTTAGTGGTAGTTTTAGGGTTTAAGCGATACTTAATTGCTTCTCTATATACAGATAAATGAGGTATTTTCTGCTTCCTATACAGGGTGTCCCAAAAAACATGGGAATTCAGTGACGAATTCGTCTTTGTTATGAATTAGCATTGTAATATACCTAATTTCAAAAGCAACAATATTATTATGTCTGCTAGAGTTTATTTTATGAAAACGGTAAAAGACTGTAAAGATGTGTCTATAATGTCTCCGCACGATGAACAGTGAAGACGGACAAGTTTACTCTGTTTGTATACTGCAATTTTCTTGTTTTACTAAGTACAACCGTATGCAGTCAAAACATAAACAAACAAATTGTAAACATAGCAGACGAAACTCTTACAGATTACAGCTTTCTCATTAGGTATCACTATACTAAATCAAAGAATTATTTAAAAAGACGATATCGAATTCGTCACTGAATTCCCATGTTTTTGGGACACCCTGTAGAATATCAAAAAGTGAATTCTTTTCGCTCCAAAATTGTTTAAGTCCCCTCAGTTGCAATTTATACAGGATATTGCCTTCAAAATCATTTATCGTTAAAACGAAGAATCTGAAAGTCTTAAAGGGACTGTTGGCTGTAGAGTATAGACGTAATTGAAAGTTTAATAAAAGAAATATGCCCAATTTACAACGCACCCTTTAAAGTGTTAAATTCGGACAATTTCCTTCTTTGCCTCTGCTGCATAATCTTAAGTCATATTTGAAGAATGGTAATTATCAACTTTCAGATATAAAAAAATATTCAAAATTTTATCTAAGACAAAGGTTTAACGGGCCGTTATTCTCTTTGAAAGAAGGGCCACTTGAAATTCCGTTGACAGTACCTTTAAGGCGAAAAGAATGTTCTTTAATTAAATAAATCCGACAAATTTAAAAGATATTTTATTGGTCGAAAACGACTTTCATCACTGGCTTAAAGGGACAGACCGGCTATGTAAGGTAGTTTAACCGAGTATGCAGTGTTGTGAACAAATTCTGTAGGATTCATTTGTGACATATAAAACTTTTTAAAGATCTGTAAATCCTGAGTTTGAGCGCAAAGTCGACGTTGTCGTCCAAAATCGTACTTTTGGGTGGATAAGTTTTCAGAATTGTTTTTTTTTTAATTATTAAATAACGACGACAAAAAATGTAAAGTAATTAGATATGTTTAGGAACAGGTTGAGAGAATAAAAATTAACTCTTATCATCGATAATAAGTATTCTTTTTCAATTATTAGTTTCTATAATCTCTCTTTAATTACAAAGATTTTCTGGAACTTTTATTAAAAAGACGACATTTGAAGAAATTGAAGAAATCTGCGAACAAATTTATAGAAAATAAGAAATCCAATAAAATACTGAAAAAAGGAAATAATTAATTCTAACTTCGATTCATTGACAAATTTCTTTTGAGAAATATGTTCCTAAACATCTGATTTTTTTACTATAGAATTTTTAATATATTTTTCGTCGTCGTTTTTTAATAATTTAAAAAACCGATTCTGAAAACCTACCCACGCAAATTCATGATTTTGAACGTCGACATTGCGCTCAAACTCAGTAATTATACATCGTGGAAACGTTTTATATGTCTTAAATGAATCCTAATGAATTTGTCCACAACACTGCATACTCAGTCTAACTACCCTACATAGCCGGTCTGTCCCTTTAATGCACAATATGATGCTTGATGTTAGCAGGAGAATATTGATTAATCGAATGATTAACTCAAGCTCCCGGCTGCCTCAGCAGGAAGTGAAATTATGAGAATAATTCTTCAATTTATTAGAAGATGTTCGGACCTTTGATATCTGAGGTTTGCATGATTATCTCCAGGTATCCCCTGTAACTGGATGCTCCAGGATACAACTACTCCGTGAGAAAATCAGTTGGTTTGAAACCTGCTCTACACACTTCCAGTCTTCATCCGACCTTCTCCCTTTAATTGGGGTTATTTAACGTTAAACTGTAGATCCGTTTTACACTAAAATATCCTTCTTATCCTGGCTACCTCCCCCCCTCCCTCCGGTCAAACCCTGGCCCCCCCCCTCTCTCTTCTCATCCCCAGAGTCGAAGCCTGGTATCCGACTAAACATTGATATCCGTCCTGATCCATCCTCAGGTCAATCAGAGCTCACCGGATACAGACAACTCGGTAATTACTATATTTTACATCTAGAGTAGATACTCTTGGTTTAATCATTACCAGATAGATAGATAGATAGATAGATGGATAGATGGATAGATAGATAGATAGATAGATAGATAGATAGATAGATAGATAGATAGATAGATAGATAGATAGATACAAAGGAAAAGAGGATTATTAAAGAAAATGTAAAATTAATTTGAGTTCCGTTCCTTCACCCTTGGAACATACATTTCGGGAACTATGATTCAGAGATCTTTGCTTTTAAATGTAGTGTTTCTTTGAATTTCATTAACAGTCCCTTTAACAATGAATGGTGTGGGATGAAGAACTAATCACTGGTTTGCGTGGCTAAGATGAGAAGCTGTAATGAGAACCATCAAACCTGGAGCAGAATTGGCAACCGAGCTGTAGAGAAGCCAAACCTACTTATCTTCCAGGGCGGAGCAACCTATCAGTCAGATATACATACTGGGAGTAAACCTCAACCTCAACCTGATATCCATATACTCAAGTTCTAAGTACTGTTTGAGTAAATAAATATTAAACCAAGGGATGTTTATCTTCCAATCTTAGATCTAGATCCTGCATGTATAGGATCTAGTCCAGTGGATTAAATGTATTGTCATGAAATGAGATGAAAATGATAGAACGGTTGGATGGTTTGGTTCCGGGTGCCCCACAATACAGGGAGTATACACGTACATATACATCAGACCTAGTTCCTCTCTTTGTTATCCAACCCTATACCATGGTCCTGCACACACCGGACAAAACACTAAATAAAAACTGACATTTATCTAGAAAATATTCCGGGATTCGATTCAATGCACAATCAGGCTTTTGAGAGCAGTGGAAAATATCCTATTGATTGATTGATTGATAGGGATTTGACAGACATATAAGGGGGTTGACTTGTGAAGGCTTTGCGTAGAAAGCATGCATTTCTAGTAGACGCAATTTATTTCTTCTAAAAGACAATATTCAAAACAATCCTAAAACAATTTTCTCAAATGTATATTTTAATTTGTATGATATTTAATCTTCAGATCGTCAAATTTAATGAGTTTCAGGTCTTCATTAAATATATATATAGAATCCCAGATATATGAATACATAGCTAGCAAGAGTTTTTTATAATGTCGTATTACATATTTAAGATCAAATGCCGCGGAAAAATGAGTTTAATATCAAAAGTCCTAGTTGCGCCTCTGCAAAGAAGTCTTATTTTCCAATATTTCCTCAAAACTCTCATTATTCTGGGTTAAATTTTGTGAGGAAAAAGTGTAAACAATGCAGAACATTTTCAGTTCAGTACTATAACCAACTTGCAGTACATATAGACATAGTTTGAAGTTCTTGATTTGGACAGTTATATTTTTACAATTTAACCGGAGAGGGATTCCAGAGAAAAAAAGCTCTAAATGTTTGAAGGTTTAATGTGTCGGCTCCTGTCTTGCTAAATACCTCTGCTCCGTGTCCAGCTCTGAACAGGAAGGAGAAAGAATAACATTCCGTCCTCTCTTCTCCAGTATTATTAGACGAATAATGATGAATGTCTGAATGAAGGGATTAGTAGATAAACATGAACAATTCTTTACAAACTTTATATGTTTAAAATACAAAATACAAATTGTGAATGAGTAGCGCTTATATCCGGTTTTTAATAAACAACAAACAACAGCGGAGTGTGGATAGGGCTCAGGCCAGATATATTATTTATAAAAAGGATGAAGAATTTAAAAGAAGGGGGAAGGGATAATGGGGGAGAGGTAAAGGGGGGGGGGGATTTTGTAAATAAAAAATAGAATGTTTGAAATAAGGTGGATTCTGACAGAAGAAAAACATAGGACTAACTTCTGATTAAACAGAGCGGGGGTTTTAGAAAGTTGAAATCAATTGAGACAAAAAGATATAAAATCGAAGAAAAATATTTAGGGTTTTAGAGACTGATTACTGAAAGGATGTCATGTACAAACCTTATTGAACTAATGTAATAACGACACAACTTCCCTTTCTTTTTGAGAGGACTGTCAAGTAACCAATGACCATCCATTTAAAGATTTATGATTGGCTCACAGCGGTATCCTTTAAACCTTTACAGAAAAGGAAAGAAATTGACCGAGTTTGTCGGTTTTCAAGAGAGAAAAACAAAGATATCTTCATCATTATTACTCGGACAAATTTAAGTTGACTTAAAGGCTTAATACATTTTTGATATTCATTGTTCAGGTTTCATCTCATCATATAGGTTCGTTTTTCTCCAGGGTTGAAATCCACCTGAAAGACTCCCTAGTTTAGCTGCAAGGTTGGATGAAAAGAATGAATGGTTTGGGAACAGATGTGAAGCGGGAGAAGGAGGGAGGAACAGGTAAATATTCAATATTTTCTCGGTTCATGAAACCTACAGCAGAGATAACGATCTTCTCATGTCCGCGCATCTTGTAATATCCGTCCCAACCTGCTCCTGCTCCTAATACCAACCTGATCCTACTCCTCGTCCCAACCCATCAATCTTTATTTTCTTTACAACATTGTGTAACGGACATATTGCAAACAATGTTGTTGGATCAGATCTCAGAGATATAAAATATATTTTCTAGACTTTCTTCTTTTCTTCTTTCTCTTTCAATAGTTTGATATTGTCCTTTTGTTTACATAGGGGTGGGGGGGGTCCAGGTTTAAATTTAATGATAAGGTTCCGATAGTTCGCCTGTTGTTAAGAATAACCTGTATATAGAAGATGCTTGATGTATCATGTCCGTTAGAAACCTTCAAATCAAACCGACAGCCGCCTACCGGGCATACTTCTCCGGGTACCTTCTAACACAGGGTGGTCTGCAAACCTATTTATATATGGACGTTGGGACCCTGCTTACACAATGTTCATTTATATGTCTGTTCCATCATTAATTCAACTGTAACGTTGGAAATATTTTAATTACTCACAGATGACCAACTTTAGTCTTGGTACTTCTAAATAATATATTTCTGCATAGACTTTAACGCTTCCAAAATATGTTTAAGTCTCTAGTTGAACCGAAAAGAACAAAATCATACAGTAATTTTACCCGGAATAATTTGAATTGATTGATAACTTCAAAGTCGTCTTTGACCTTAGAAAAGCTTGCGGCATTCAACATAAAGGTCACTTGATTTTGGCAATATTTTTTACGAAACAATAATCACAAAATAGCTCTGATCTGCCATTTCCAAAATGTGGTCTGCCATTTTTGTTTTTAAAAAAACCAGAGATATTAAGAATTCGGTTTAAATTTCAGTTTAATGAATTAAACCATGAAAATGTCTCATTTTCACCAAAATCAATCATATCTCCGGGAAGTATGAAGCCACAAAAACGGCAGACCATATTTCGGAAATAGCAGGATTAGAGCTATCATGTGATTATTGTTTCATAAAAATATATTGCTAAAAAATTTACTTATTTTGAATGCTGCAAACTATTTCTAAGCGTCAAAGACGACTTTAAAGTTTCAATCAATTTATATTATTCCGGGTTATTTAAAACATTGCTACATAAATTAGAACGGGTTTTAAACAAAAATCTAGAAAGTTTTCTAGCTCCAATGTTTCCAAAATAGTGGAATACAATTGAAATTGACCTTAAAGAAACTAAATCTGCAAAAACATTTAAACAAAAGTTAGTCAATATTTATCTTGAGAATTATGAGAGGTTTAAATGCGAAAAAACTAGTTGTATATCATGTAGATTTATAAAAAAAAAACTAAAACTTTATTAGCCTAATTGTGTTTACTATCCTCTACACCCTGTATTTAAATTTATCTCTACATTAATCCCTTTGATCTGACCCTGCCACAGATCACCTGACAATCTCCTTCCTTCCAATCAACTCCTTACCTATCCAAAAACATAATTTGATGTCAGTATCCAGTTCAATTCATTATCGTTAACTAACTTAGGGCCAAACACTCAAAACAACCTACCCTGGTTAGGCGGGTCCAAACTGTATAGTAAATTGTGATTGTTTGTTTGTAATATCTTATGCTTTGTAGTTGAATAAAAATATGAATGAATAAATGAACGAGTCTTTCGGTTATTGACGAACTGGAATAGTACTGGAAACCTTTACCATCCCAGAGTCTAAAACTAAAGAATGCGCGAATTTTAAGTTCGAGGTTAAAAGTTTTGTAAAATAATGAATAGCTACTTAAACATTAAACTTTCTCAATATTAAATTTGAATTTTCCGGGAAAAATCTGAACCAATCAGAGAAAAGGATTTACGGAGAATATTACATAACCATCGCTAATCAGCTGTTCTTACGTAACCGAAAACAAAACATACAACCGTTTTTTTGGGTTTACATCCAAAAATTAATTTATCTAAAACGTGAAATTTCTTTAACAAGATTTTCACTTTTAAATATATCGTAAGTTGAATGCCGCTTTCTCAGCTGCAGCTGAATGATGATTGAATAATAGACAAATAGGGAAAATGCAGGATTTCAAGATTTTAAACCTGTGTTTGAATTTTAACTCGTCGATTTCGGCGAGTTAAATATTTAACCACAGGGTTAAATATTTAACCTCACGGTTAAAGTTCAGGTTTAAATTAAGTCAGAAGTGGCATTTAACCATGAACTTAAAATTTAAGTCAAAACTTTTCGTTCTTTAGTTTTAGACTCTGATTTACAAGATCTAACTGAAATCTGAGCTGGGAACTTTAGAATGGGATACCTCTAATTCCGATTGTTTAATCTGAATATCCAATGCGGACACTTTGAGAGCGCAGGAAAGTTAGTAAATGTAATGATTAAATCCATCATTCCAAAGCTTTCATCGCTGGACGCTAAAATAAATTGGCTTCTGTTTAAATCTGGGGAATTTTTACTCTTTACATCCCTTCTAATTTTAAAGATTAATTTAAAGGGATTGTTCAAGTAATTCTAAGTGACCCACTGATTAAAGGAGTAATATGTCAAACTTTCAAAAATGCCCTTTCCAAAAAAAATTGACTTATTTTCTATTGTGATTTCTTTTTAAAAGCGATTTACCAGATTTATCATTAGATTTTAGGAAGGAATGCGGGGGATTGAAAGAATAAAAAAACGACAATTTGTACTCTTGTTAAGGTTCACTTAAAACTGCATTCACAGTTCCTTTTAAAGGTTTGGATTTAAAAGGTTTCATAAAAAAAAGGAAGTGTTAAACTTTAAGAAACGCTTTTGTGCAAATTTGTAAAAATCTTCTAAAAAAAAAGTAAAAAAACGCGGGGAAAACTGAATCCATGTTCACGGCTTAAATTTCCAAGAATAAACTTATTGTTGAAGAGAGAAGAGAGAGGAAGCAATTATAGATTCTATCTTCTCTTCAACTCAATCAATCCCCGTAGGTTCGGAACCTTGCAGATCATAATCTAAGTTTCCGTCTTTCACAGGTTCAAGATAAATTTACAAAATATCTCTCTTTTTCTCCCAGGGCCGGGCGGTGGGCAGACGAAATTCGAGACCATAGGACGAAAAATATTTCATATTTTTCTGTATACAATGAAGAAAAAGAGAAATAACAACTTTCAAACCTAAACGTTGACTTGTAAAAAAATCAATAAAACTGTATATTATCGGTTTCTACTATAAGAGTTGTAAATTGTAACCTGATACCTTTGTGTTTACTGGTAGAAGATTTAGAAGAGAAATCGTGAAGTGAAGAAACCATTTTATTTGTCAGTTTAACCTTCTGCCTGAATTCCCCTGAAATGTTGATTCTAAACCATTCTTCTCCGATTCTTGTGATGACAAGCGTACCTAGAGCAACAGATTCACCTGAACCCTCCTCATACTACACTTTCTAAACATTTTCTTCTTCTATTCAAACTCTCAAATTCGTAACACTCTTCGATTTTATGTTTCTTCATCCTTCGTTTACCTTATTTTTATTTTTCTCTCACTGTAAATGGATTATTACTTTATTCTCAGTATTCTCCACTCTCCAGAATTAACTTTTTCTATCATAACCTCTTCCTTCCATCCTTTCTTTATCCCAACCTCATCCTTCCTCAATCCCAACCCCATCCTTCCTCAATCCCAACCCCAACTTTCCTCAATACCAATCCCATTCTTCCTCAATCCCAACCCCATACTTCCTCAATCCCAACCCCATCCTTCCTCAATCCCAACCCCATCCTTCCTCAATCCCAACCCCATCCTTCCTCAATCCCAACACCATCCTTTCTCAATCTCAACCCCATCCTTTCTCAGTCCCAGCCCCATCCTTCCATTATTCCTCATGCCTAACCCAATCCTTCCACATCCTTCCTTTATCCTAATCCCATCCTTCCCTTCGTCCTTAATCCTAACCCTATCCTTCAATCCTTCCTTATTCCTAACCCTAATCTTTCTATCCTTCCTTAATCCTACCCCTACCATTCAATCATTTCTTAATCCCGCCCCTATCCTTCCAACCTTCCTCAATCCTAACCCAATCCTTCCATCCTTCCTCAATCCTAACCCTATACTTCCATCCTTCCTCAATCCTAACCCAATCCTACCATCCTTCCTCAATCCTAACCCTATCCTTCCATCCTTCTTCAATCTTATCCCACTGCTTTCTTCATCCTAATCCCATCCTTCCATTTTTCCTTTATCATAACCCATCCTTCCTTCAACCTATTCCCATCCCTCCATCCTTCCTCTATCCGAACCCCATCTTCTCTTTATCTTAATCCCATTCTTCTTCTATCATTAACCCATTCTTCCTTCATTAAACCCCATCCTTCCGTCATTAAACCCATTTTTTCTTCATTCTAATCTCATCCTACATTCATCCTAATCCCATCCTTCCTTCATCCTAATTCCATCCCTCCATCCTTCCTCTATCCTAACCCCATAAATCCATTCTTTCTCTTTTCTTGTTTATAAATCCATTCTTTCTCTTTTCTTGTTTATAAATCCATTCTTTCTCTTTTCTTGTTTATAAATCCATTCTTTCTCTTTTCTTGTTTTAAATCCATTCTTTCTCTTTTCTTGTTTATAAATCCATTCTTTCTCTTTTTTAAAACCCTATTTTAAATTCCTAATAAAGCCACCTGTAAAAGAAAAACAGATTTTTTTTTTTCTACATTCCATTATTCTTCTCTATCGCCTAACTACACATTTCGATTAAATGCCCCCCCCCCATGCATCTATTGTTAAAACAGTTGAATTCAAGGCTTACAAAAGTTTTATTCATAAATAGTTTATATAAAGATGTATTTATTATTGCAACCATGCACGTGTTGCATTTTTGATATAGACTTTGTAACACACTTATAATCAGAAAGGTTTAATTTCTCCAAACTAAACTATAAACTAGAATTAACTGTAGGGTTTCCAAACATTCTCGAAAAATGTGTTATTAGCAGTTAATCTGACGGCTGCAGGTTTAACAGGAATGGTTTTCTCTTCGGATATCTTGGGTTTAATATCCAGGACGGGTTGGGGAGGAGTCGGAGCTGGAGGTAGGACGGGAGGAGGAAATCTGGGATATCCAGGACTAACACTTTGACTAGGACTGAATAAGTGTCCTATCAATCTTTGTCCCACTCTAACATCAAGACCTGGAGCTGACAGAAGGAAGGATGTGGCCTCTTGAGCACAAGATGAATATCCGGCTTGAAACTTCTGTAGTTCTTCAATAGGATTGCGGATTGTTAATCTATGGGACTGGTTTAGTTTTTGTAAATGTCTCACTGTAAGCTCTAAAATGTCCGCTTTCTCTAGTTTTGAGACATTTTCTCCTTCTGCCTGAAGAGCAACTGTCATTATATCTTTCAATTCGTCCAGGCAAGCGTTTATCCGCGCTCGTCGTTTCCGTTCTAGGAGCGGTTTTGTGATCTTTTTGTATCTTTGCGTTTTAGAGATGGGGGCTTCCTCACTTGAACTTACTCGGGTGGAGCCGGATACTTGCATTTTTATTCTTGGATTCGGCAAACCTGGAAATATCAAGACTTATTCAAATCTGTTTCCAGCTGTTCACATGTTGTTGTTTAATCATGACATATTTCAATACATCACGAATACTGAAGTACAATTCTTTACTTAAGTCTCTGGCAGGAGTTGAAGTAGACTATTCAAATCCTCGGGTAGGTGCTGGAGTATTGATCTCGCTTGCTACTGGAGTAAAACTGACTGTCTAAACTGTAACAGGTGCCACTGGAGTTGATACTCGAACTTATCCAAGTTTAGGAGCAACACTCGTGTTTGTAAATCTTAGTTTCGCGAGTGGATAAGTAACAAACAGTTCACTCCTGCTTGTTATATTTAGGTCTAGGTCTAAGTTGACTGTCCACAAAGAAGTTTAGGTTCGAACTGAAGAACAATTTAAGCAGTATCGTTTGATCTCTCGCCCCCATGTGCTACCGTGAGAACCTGAGTTGGCCTATCCTCCCATGCCTGTGTCCAGCAAGGCAGTTGCTTGGCTCCTATTGGCCTGAATATATGCGTAGGTGTGGCGGCAGGTTGAGCACAGGCTGCTCCAGGTCTCGTGTAGAGCACGGGAGCGGAGTCTGCACGGCACAATCCGTCCCAGCCTAAACCTACAATATAACCATTGATTCTAGCGTAACCAGGACCAGCATCCTTCACGCTATACTCCACACATAATTGATACAAATGATGAGAGATCATCTTGAAAGAAAGATTCTCAGGCACTGAGTCGATGAACAAAAATAGAGTAGTTAATTCTTGTGTTCAAAATATATTTTATGAAAATAAGATACTGATATAAGAAAAAATTCTTAATACTATGTACTTTTTCTCAAACATGCAAAGGTTGGCTTGCACGTATTTCTTTTAAATCCTAGGAAGCGTTCTGAACCTCTTTTTAATCCCTCATCAATTTTCCTCCAATTTTAATTTTTCAGAAGTCTAGAATGCAGCAAATATTTTCTTCTCTGGTCGTGCACTTTATCCACGACTCTGCTCCTTAGAACAAATACTTTAATTTTCAAATTAGATTACCAGAATCATACCTAGATTCAACCACGGTTCTGTACTAGTCTCTTCAGATTCTGTACTAGTCTATATAACCTAAAATATGTACTAGTCTCTTCAGATTCTGTACTAGTCTATACAACCTAAATTATTTACTAGTCTCTTCAGATTCTGCAGTAGTCTATACAACCTAAATTATGTACTAGTCTCTTCAGATTTCTGTATTAGTCTATAGAACCTAAATCATGTACTAGTCTCTTCAGATTCTGCAGTAGTCTATACAACCTAAATTATGTACTAGTCTCTTCAGATTCTGTACTAGTCTATACAACCTAAATTATGTACTAGTATCTTCAGATTCAGTACTAGTCTATTCAACCTAAATTATGTACTAGTCTCTTCAGATTCTGTACTAGTCCATAGAGTCTAAATTATGTACTAGTCTCTTCAGATACTGTACTCGTCTATAGAACCTAAACTATGTACTAGTCTCTTCAAATTCTGTACTAGTCTATAGAACCTAAATTATGTACTACTCTCTTCAGATTCTATACTAGTCTATAGAACCTAAATAGTGTACTAGTCTCTTCAAATTCTGTAGTAGTCTATAGAATCTAAATTATGTACTACTCTCTTCAGATTCTGTACTAGTCTATAGAACCTAAATAGTGTACTAGTCTCTTCAAATTCTGTAGTAGTTTATAGAATCTAAATTCTGTACTAGTCTATAGAACCTAAATAGTGTACTAGTCTCTTCAAATTCTGTAGTAGTCTATAGAATCTAAATTATGTATACTAGTCTATTCAGATTCTGTACTAGTCTATAGAACCTAAATTATGCGCTATTCTCATAAAATTCTGTACTAGTCCCTTCAAAACCTTGATTCTGTAAACATCGAAGAGACTATCACAAAACCTAGGTTCTCTACTAGACAAGTACAGAATCTGAAAAGGCTACCGTATAATTTAGTTATATAGATTAGTTAAGAATCTGAAGAGACTTGCACATGAATTTGTATATACAGACTAGTACAGTATCTGAAGAGACTAGTACATAATTTAGGTTCTATAGAATAGTACAGAAATCTGAAGAGACTAGTACATAGTTTAGGTTCTATTGATTAGTACATAAATCAGGAGAGACTAGTGCTTTATTTAGTTTCTTTAGACTAGTACAGAATCTGAAGAGACTAGTGCATAATTTAGGTTGTATAGACTAGTACAGAATCTGAAGAGACTAGAACATAATTTAGGTTTTAAAGAATAGTACAGAAATATGAAGAGACTAGTGCTTAATTTAGTTTCTATAAACTAGTACAGAATCTGAAGAGACTAGTACATAATTTAGGTTGTATAGACTAGTACAGTATCTGAAGAGACTAGAACATAATTTAGGTTCTATAGATTAGTACAGAATCTAAAGAGACTAGTACATAATTTAGGTTGTATAGACTAGTACAGAATCTGAAGAGACTAGTACGTAATTTAGGTTTTAAAGAATAGAACAGAAATATGAAGAGACTAGTACATAATTTAGGTTCTATAGACTAGTACAGAATCTTAAGAGACTAGTACATAATTTAGGTTCTTCAGATTATGTACTAGTCTCTTTAGATTATGTACAAGTCTATAGAACCTAAATTATTTACTAGTCTCTTCAAATTTTGTAGTAGCTTATAGAACCTAAATAGTGTACTAGTCTCTTAAAATTTTGTAGTAGTCTATAGAACCTTAATTATGTGCTAGTCTCTTCAGAATCTGTACTAATCTTTAAAACGAAATCATGCACTATTCTCTCCAGATATTGTACTAGTCCCTTCAGAACCTAGATTCTGTAAACATCGAAGAGACTATTAAAAAACTTAGGTTCTCTAAAGACTACTACAGAAGTAGGGTTCTGAAGAGACTATTATATAATCTAGGTTATAAAAATACCAATACAGAACCTAGATTGTGTATAAGTTCCTCCAGAAACTCGGATTTTGTACTTTTAAATTCGGAGCTTATACTCTATACTTGTCTCTACAGAACTTAAATCATGTTCAAGTTATTAAACTAACAAAAATGTAAAAGATATCAAATCCTGGAAAAATTATCTTGATAAGATTGTGACATAATATCCTAAGTAGTTTAACGATATTTTTCCTACTCAACTATTTCTATTTTGTAATGAACAATATTTAGTTCATAAACCCATTAAACCATTCTCCGAACCTGTTTCTCTCTCTCTGAAACCTGAACCTGCTGCAATATAAGTCAGGCAGAGAGGTTTACTGGTCAGATCTGAAAGGCTCGTAATCAGTCCGTCATAAATATGCTGATTGTAGACTGAGAGAAGCGTGGGAACTCCAGCCCTGATTCTGACCCAGAGCTTCGTCTCTCATCCTTCCTCCTTAGGCAGCAGGACCAAACCGTGTTCTTTTTAAATATATAATCACGGTTCACAGTCTACACACACAATCTAACCACTTCCAAACCCCACACATTCATCTTACTTCCGATCCGTCAAGTTTAAATATAGTGTATTGATCTTGTGAAAAAGAGTCTAGATCTAGGAACCGAACCTAGGTCTTTAATCAGGGTTGGATGATTACTCCCCCTGTATAATGAGAACCTGGAGCTCTGGACCCGGCTACTAGCAAGGTCGTGAGAGTTTGCCCAGTTTAGTAGTTCTACCACTCAACCTTAACAATTTTAATTCTCATAAACACGCTGTGATTGAGTTTAACCTCGTTCAACATAAATTGATTGAACCTAGAGATAACATATAGCTTCTCTCAAATTCAATTTCTTCAAAAGGATTAAATAGATAAAATAATTGATTATTAAAAAATTGATTTTACAGTTTAAAGGGACTGTCTACTTAATTTCAAATGGTTACACTTTAAACCTTTGTCTGAGGAAATGGCTAGAAAAACGACGATATGTTCCTCACCTGTACTCAGATTAAAGTTATAGTTTACCGTCGTAAATCTACGCCAGCAGTCCCTTTAAGAAAAAGAAGATTATAAAAACATAAACTTCATTAAATTTTTTTAAAAATTGATTTTAAAGAAAAGTTCGATACTTTCCTAAATCAGGCGGTTTCTTTAATTATTTCATACTAAAATAAACCTATGTTGCTGTGGCTAGAACAGAGCCATAGCTCTCTACACTCCTCTATAAAGACCTCTACTATAAGATAATTGGACTACAAAGGACTAGGTAGTCCGTAGGGGGCCAGCATACAAACAATTAAATTAATTAAACCTCAGTGTGAGATACAGGTTATTGTTTTTAAACCACGATGTGTATAATGAATACATATTGTAGATACATACCAATTTGTAGTACATACAGGGTGTCTCTAAAAATCGCTCTTTTTAGGCATTGTACCACCATGGTTTTATTTTAGAAATTTTGAACATTTTTGAAATCTATGGCACATTTACGATCAATTAATATCAATTAGAGGTATGTAGCACTACAAATTAAAGAAGTAAAAACAGTTCAAATACCGTGTTATGGAATTTTATTAGGGTCTGAAAAACATGTAAATCTTCTGAACACATGCCCAGTTATTCTGGAAGAATAGCAAGACCTTTGTCTACATTGCAGGAAAATTAATTCCTTGCTTTTGAGGACCACAAAGAAAGGGTCAGAAAAACTTTATGTCTGCTCTTTTAATGGAGTTCGGGCGCAAATTTTACCCAGCAAGATATCCTGCATTTATCATATTATAATTATCAATATTCTTAATCACTTTTGTGTAATTGTGAACCGTATTCTAATCTATTGAAGTAAAATGTGAAAGGGATGATAATTTTTCTTTTTCTAATCACAATGGTCAAATATCAATACTAATTTTTTAGAGACACCCTGTATCTTTCTGCATTAATTATGTACATGCAGTGGGACCCATAATACGGTGGAGTAGGAAGACGACTGTTAGACTCAAGATAAGCTTTTGAATACTCTGATTAAATGTTTAAAGGAAAAACTGTCAGCTTTTAGGAAAAGTTTCCTGTAAAGATTATATAAAGATATTAGATGAGGTTATTCGGATTCAGGATACTAAATACTAGATAATGGATACTAGATGCATATTCTGTGCAAAAATTAGATATTAGATACTAAATACTCGATACTGGATACTAGATGCATATTCTGTGCAAATATTAGATACTAAATAATAAATACTCGATACTGGATACTAGATACTAAATACTAGATACTGGATACTGGATACTAGATGCTGGATACTGGATACTAGATACTGGATATTCAATACTAAGAACTAGATTCTAGTAAATAGATACTGGATACATATTCAGCACAAACATTAGAAACTGGATATTGAATATTACTTGAAACTAAATACTGGATGACGGATAGTGGATACTGGATAGAAGAGACTGAATGATAGATACTGGATACTGGATAATAGATAGAAGAAACTAGATACTAGATACTGGATACTGACTGATAGATGGAAGATACTGGATACTGGATACGGGATACTGGATATTACTTGATACTAGATACTGGATACTGGATGCTAGATAGAAGAGACTGGATAATGGATACTGGATACTGGATAATAGATAGAAGATACTGATTAATGGATACTGGATACTGGATAATAGTTAGAAAAAACTAGATACTGGATACTGGAAACTAAAAACTAGATACTAGATACTGATACTAGATACTAGATACTAGATACTAGATACTTGATACTACATACTGTATACTTGATACTACATACTGTATACTGAATACTGATACTGGATACTAGAAACTAGATACTATATACTAGATAATGATATTGGATACAAGATACTAGATACTGGATACTGCAGGTTTTAAATGATGGATATTGGAAACTGGATACTAGATAAAAGCCACTGTAAACTGGAAGTGGAAACTAGAAAAAGGTTACTGAATACTGAATAATAGATATTGTATACTGGATACTGGATACTGGATACTGGATACTGGATACTGGATATTGGATACTGGATACTGGATACTGGATACTGGATACTGGATACTGGATACTGGATACTGGATATTGGATACTGGATACTGGATATTGGATACTGGATACTGGATACAGGATACTGGATACTGGATATACTGAATACTGAATACTGGATACTGGATACTGGATACTGGATACTGGATACTGGATTCTGATATACTGAATGAAAGGTGATATATAAAAACTCACCTCAGACAAGAATGAATTTTTAAGAACATCTAGGTTTGTTGATCTGGTCATGTCTGGACGGATGAACTGAATTCCCAAGATATATCGAAGTGTCCCATCTACCCTAACATTACACTGTATTGTGAAGGAAAATGAGCAAAAACTGTTTGTATAGAAATCCTTTAAAAGATCCCGGCTCTAAATCCTACTGTATAATTCCCTAAATGATAATAATTTACAGGATAAAGGAGCAGAGAGCAATCTGTATGTTTTCTGTAAAAACAGATAATATTTCATGTGTCAACCCAACCCATATATTGTCAGCAGGCAGATTAAGTGGGAGTAGAAGACTGGACGTAATTACAGGGACGGAGAGATCTTGGTTACCAATTATTGAGAGCCGGGACTCAGGAACTGGAAGTGTGAAATCTATTTACTCTGGACACTAAATCTCAGTTGAATGGAAAATAATGAGTGGTTGGTAACCGTGGCTTTTATCCAGGTCCTAGAGATCCTCCCCTTCCTCTCTCCTCCCTTTCCTCCATCCTTCTCCACCCTTCCCTTCCTTCCTCCTACCCCTCCCTCTATTCCTTTCCTTTTCTTTCGCCTCCCCCTCCCCGGCTCCTTCTTTCTCACCTCCCTTTCATCCACTTCCTTTCTCCTCACAGTTCTTTTTGATCCCTCCTCCCTTCCCTTCACCCTCATAAATTCCTTTATGCATTTTTGCTTAGTTTATTCTTTAATTTTGCCTCTTTTCTTCCTCCCTTTCTTCCTCTCTTTCTTCCTCCCGTCCTTCCTCTCTTTCTTCCTCCCTTTCTTCCTCTCTTTCTTCCTCTCTTCCTTCCTTCCTTTCTTCCTCCCTTTCTTCCTTCCTTTCTTCCTACCTTTCTTCCTCCCGTTGTTCCTCTCTTGCTTCCTCTCTTTCTTCCTCTCTTTCATCCTCTCTTTCTTCATCCCTTTCTTCCATTCTTTGTTCCTGTAATCTGTATTTCCACGATTGCAAACTTCTTAAATAGGACAGTGAAGGTAATTGAAGGTAGCCTTTATTTACAGAAGGACATGACCGATTCACAATTTGCCTTTAATTAAACCCATTTTCTGGTCAATAATGTGGAATATATTGTAGTTTTTTTAGCTTGAAAAGTATTCAATTCTGACAACTCCTTTATTGTCTCTGCAGCTAAAAGCCTTTGAAGGAACGCCACAATTGAATATAATCAGTTCTGAAAGAGAAAAAAAGGGTAAAACGGCACCGTCTCTTTCATCAAATTCAACTGCAAATTCAACCCTTCTAGAAAGATAGGTTCTAATTTAGGATCTGGAAGAATATTTATTCTGTCTTTTTCTTATTAAATCATTTTCTTTCTTACTCAACCCTTTTCTGAACACTTTTTTCATATTTTCCATATTTATTGTCGCCTTGGTATCCTTTCTCGTTTTCCTCATTATTTTTCCCTTTCCTCTTTCATGTATTTTATCAATAATACCCGGATTTGCTAGATATCCATGCGAGAGACATTTTTTTCTGATATTGAACATTGTTGCTTTAAGCCCAGGAAATTCACTAGAAAAAGTTGTTGGATCATCATGACCCTTGGACTCACTTTAACATGCGAAAATTTGATAAACATTTGGTTTAAAAAACTTCTTTCTTGAATTAATGAAAAAATTTTAATTCGGTCGCCATGGTTGACAGTTCCTTTGTGCGATTGTACCAAATCAATACAATACATGAAAAAGATATTTTAAAAACTTAGTAAGCGCATCTACATAAAATATCGTCGTCAAAAAAACGAGCCCTTTAATTAGATGATAGGGGACACCCTGTTCCCATACATTTCCATCTACAAACAATCTAATATGAAATTGCTCAAATTTTGCCCATTTTTAATTACACGCAACGTAAGGTTAATTATTTTTTAAACTTTGTTTTAATAGCTGTTTGCTTGAAAACCTATTAAGTGAGGAGAAGAGCGACGGTTTAAGAAAACCTAATTATTTCGCATTTAACCAGAGTTTATTCGTTTGCGTTCTCACGCCGATAATCCTGTGTTTTCTGTCCCAAGGGTTTTCAAATTAGTCTAGGAAAATCCTAGCGCTAATTTCACGTAATGGCCCCGCATTTCCAACCCCTCATTCGCAAGAAGTTGCGAGGGTGGTCCCCTAGCTCCGGAGCGTGGGAGCAGTCGTTAATTCTGCCCCGGGTACACCTTGAGAACAGAGGAACTGGGGTTGAGGGTCGGGAGAGAGAAATTCCTGAACCCGGCGCTACTGTTGACACACTCACAGACAACATTGCAGAATCCGTATCAGTTTAAAACTTCAGTTTATCGAAATTAGTTGGAGTAATCACATTTGATATGGGTCGCTCCGTTCTGCAAACCCGACCCGAACATCAGGTTCTAGATGGATACGGAGAACCAATCTCTAGATCATTAGAATACAGGAAGGTGATGAAACCTTTGCTAGAAAGAAAGAGAAGAGCACGGATTAACAAATGTTTAGATGAGTTGAAGGAACTGATGATGAGTGCTCTGGTGGAGGAGAATGGAGAGAACTCCAGTAAACTGGAGAAAGCTGATATATTGGAGGTTACTGTAAACTATTTGAATAAACTCAAGAATTCAGATTCTCTAGTTCTTACTCCGAGTGTTACGTATTCTCATAGGTTTAGGAGCGGATTCTCCGCCTGTGCTTCCGAGGTTGCAAGGTTTCTGTCTACTCCGGGTCTGGGTGTGGATAGAAAAGCAGTAGATCATGTCCTGTCTCAGATGTCAAACTCAGTGAATATTGTTGACAACTTACCACCCAACGTTATCTCCGTAGTTGGAGAGCAGAGTCGACTACTGAACCTGGAGAGAGTGAAACATCATCAATCCTTCACTCTTCAAACCAAACCTTCCAAAGATATGGAAAACCGTCCCCTGGATCTTTCAAGATCTCAAGCTTCAGATTCATCTTGGAGACCATGGTAAAACCCTTAGACCTGGAGAACATCAGTAGACTTGGAGAACCTGGAGAACATCAGTAGACCTGGAGAACATAGAGAACCTGATAAACGTGGATTCCTGGAAACCTGGAGAACCTGATAAACCTGATCAAAGCTCTCTGTTGATCCTGGAAAACCTGATCGAAGCTCTCTTTTGATCCTCGAAAACCTGATAAATCTGGAAAGCTGGAAACCTGGAGAACCTGATAAACCTGATAAAAATGGAGAACTAATGGAGCAGGAGAACCAGATAAACCTTGAAACCTGGAGAACCTGATTAACCTGAACCTCTCTGTTGAATCTGGAGCTAATCCTCAATCCCAGCTCATTTGTAGGATTATATTGTAAGCTCAAGTATACACACTATGTACTGTGGACATAAAACCTGATAAATGTCTACACCATAAAACTTCTCTTTACTGTGATAAATCTTAATCTTAATAAATAATAAATACATACTATGCTTGTATACAACAACACTATCACGTATATTTCAGATTTATAAGGAGGACAAGTATATAAATAGATAGATAGAAAGATAGATAAATAGATAGATAGATAGATAGATAGATAGATAGATAGATAGATAGATAGATAGATAGATAGATAACTAGATAGATAGATAGATAACTAGATAGATAGATATTTAGATAGATAGATAGATAGATATTTAGATAGAAAGATAAATAGATAGATAGAAACAAGAAGGCATTCATATAAGACATGGTTAGAATACTGAGAGGTGAGTTCAACGTTTTGAAATAAAAGATATGTTTTTTGTTCTCTAAAGGTAGAAAACTTTATGTTTATAAAAGAAAAGGAAATCTCAATACAACAATTAAGACGTCATGTAGTTGTATATAATATAATTCCAATTCAGATAAATATTAAAGAAAGGAACTCAACACACACAGCACAAACTTTAATTTTCTGATCCTTATATCTTTATAACCTGGTGCAAACATTGCTTATTTCATACTAATTATCTAACCGAGTTCTTAGTTTAATATCAAAGATCTACATCAGGTTGCAAAGATCTAAGGATTAGAAAATTTGAGTTCCTTTTATGAAAATATTAAACTAAAAATTTAATTTATTAATCAGATTTAAATTATGCCAAATCGATTCCTAAAAGTTCTTTGAATTCATAAAAAGTCTGGGGAAAAAAATTGGATAGAAAAGTTAAACGTTAAAAACCTCTTGTTAAAAAATGATTTGTTTGCATAACTATTATTATGAAATTATATAGATATCAGAAAAAAAAACTTAATTAAATAATGATGATCTCAGAATCAAAAGCAAAGCAAACATGATAAAAAAAAATACAGTTTGTCACAAATAGATCATCAAGCATAGCAGACGGAAGGTAATTGAAGATACGTTTACATTTGCAGTGAACAGTTGTATTTACGAATCTATGTAAAAAAAGGTCACGGGAAAAGGTTTCCGGAAAAACACCTGGAAATAGAATAATAGGTAAAAAGTTTAAGGTAGTCCTAGGACAAAAAAAATAGTTCAATTTATTTGTTACTGCTACAGATTATATAAGCACTTCTTTCTGAGCAGAATATCATTTTATTACATTTCTGAATTTTATCCTCAAGAGAATTCTCAACAAGTTATATATCAGATCAAAGAGTAATACAAATGTTAGCTAAAACTATCAAAAGGTAACTTTGATGATCAATTGTTCTATCATTACGTTAACAACAATTACTAAAATAATTGAATATGGATACAGTTAGACCCATAAAAATATAAAAAAGTAAGACTGTTAGACTGTTCTTTAGCATTATATTCAGATACTTAAAATAATGATTAAATGTCGTTTTTATATTCTGTAGTTTTATGGGTAACATTACTCAGTTAAAATATGATAAAGGATTATCAAACTTAGCTTCTCAGAAATTCAATCCAAAGAATTAATACTATTATTCTTATATTGCTTTTAAAATCATTTATTTATTTCAAATGTTAACTAATTTCAATACAATATTTAGATTTTCCGACATATCCAGGTTTGTTTCCTTTTATATTTACATATTAGAGATATCGAGGTTTTGATTATAATTTTGTATCCAATTATCGGAGATAACCAGGTTTGTTTCGATCCTTCTATATCCACATATCAGAGATATCAGGTTCTGATCCTAATTTTGTATCCAATTATCGGAGATATCCAGGTTTGTTTCGATCCTTCTATATTCACATATCAGAGATATCCAGGTTCTGATTCTTATTTTGTATCAAATTATCGGAGATATCCAGGTTTGTTTCGATTCTTCTATATCCACATATCAGAGATATCCAGGTTCTGATTCTTATTTTGTATCAAATTATCGGAGATATCCAGGTTTGTTTCGATCCTTCTATATCCACATATCAGAGATATCCAGGTTCTGATTCTTATTTTGCATCAAATTATCGAAGATATCCAGGTCCTTTTGATGCTATATCCAAGTAATGGAGTAATACGGGTTCTGGTTCTAATTCTGTATCCATGTATTGTAGATATCCAGCATCAGTTCGTTCTGTATTCAAGCACCGGAGATATCCAGGTTTTTCTCCGTCCCAGTTTCTGTTTCGAATCTTCTCTACATCCTGATCTAAATGTCAACATGGTTCTCAGGGTGTTAATCTTTCCAGTAAACAGTTTAGATTTTTAGAATCTTGTTTTTATTTCTCTGGGTAGTTAACACAAACTATCGTCGCAATCCTCGGCGTGTATTTCTTCTTAATCATCCTGAGACGTTCTCCGTATGCAAACTAGAACTGGAAGAGAAGAAAAACACCTCGCAAATCCTGTCAGGCTTGGCTGGAACTCCGGGTTTTGATTTAACAACAAACCCAGAATCTTCCCAGGATTGAGGCGAAGATCGGATAATTTCAATCAGTCTTTTCTCCAGAGCTGAGTTCATTTCATTCTCCAGGTCTGTGAATTCATCTGTTAAAACCTCAATGCAAGGAGCGGAGACTGAGGAGGGTTTCCGTCTTTTCAACAACTTTTTCAAAATCCTGACGAGATTACCGGTTTTCATCCTTGTTGTTGTGTGGGCGGTGGTTTAGACAATACTGGAGAGAAAACAATCCTTATCTCATGGAGAGGGAAAGTACTCTAGTTTGATCACGTGACTGATCTCTGAGCAGTGGTTGGGTCGGGCCCAGATACACAGGGTTTTGTCAGGTCGTGGGAATCCTGCCTTAACTCCGGTCTCAGTCATGGCTATCAGATGACTTGACATTCTCAGGAGCGATAAGGAGCAAATGCACCTGTAGAGAATACAAGGCATGCACTTTAAACATATTCTTCATCAAACCTTGATATAATACATTCCTTACTCATTCTTTCATGCTTAATCCTGACTCATCAGACCAAGATTTTATCCATGCTTAAAACCTTGATTAAATATTTCCTTCGTTTTCTATTTCTCCTTCTTAAACATCAACCTTGATTTTATACATTCCTTATTTATTCTTTCATGGTTAATCATGAACCATGATCGTATCCATCCTCTATTCTTTTTGGAGTTCTCCTCCCTCTATCTATCTATTCTCATATATTCTTTCTTAAATACAAACCCTCTAAACCTTTATTTTTTGAATGTCTGTATTCAAGCTTAAAGGTTCAATTTTAAATATAATACTTCAAAATTAGATTTTATCCATTTCTACTTTAGTCTTCATATTCTGATGGTTCAAAACCTTGATTCGAACCTTCCTTCTCTCATTCCTTCGTATGTTTCGCATGCTTAAATACAAACATTATCCATCCTTTCTTCATTCTTACATTCTCATTCTTGAAGATAAACCTGCAAACCTTGATTTTAGCCTTCCTTTGGTCATTCCTTTTATTATTTCGCATGCACAAACCTTATTTTTCTTACTTTATTTATTCTTATATTCTCCTTCTTGTAGATAAACCTGCGAAACTTGATTTTAAACTTTATTCGATCATTCCTTTTATTTTTTTTCGCATGCATACTTTATTCATACTTATTTCATACTTTATTCACTATAACATTCTCATTCTTGAAGATAATCCTGCAAACCTTGATTTTAACTTTTCTTCGATTTTCCGATTTTATGGGCCGAGCGTCGCGTTCAGGACAGACTATGGGACAGAGCGCTGCAGCTGAGACTACTAGCGCGGGAGTTGACCGCTATGGCTAGGACCAACCTGGGAAGTATTCTACGGGAGCATATGTTTAATGTAAGGGAGGGGGAGGGGTCCATAAATCGAGAGATAGGAAATTATCAAAATCAATTTTATATGACACACCTTGTATCTTCCGGTTTCCAGGTGTGAAGAAAGACTTGAATCAAATGTGCAATCAATGGACATAATTATGATGTTTTGGTTTAACATTAAGATTGATTCAATCCTTTGTTTCCGGAGATTTGATTCTGGTTAAATCAATTCAATTACAGAACTGGTCGCTGGGAAATATTGGAAATACAGGAATACAGGGATACAGGAATACAGGTATGCAAAATATAGTACAGGGATACAGGAATACAGAGGTACAATATTCAATACAGGAATACAGGGATACAATATATATTACAGAAATACAGGGATGCAATGCATACAATCAGGCGCGTACACAGGAATTAAGCCAGCGGGGGGGGGGGGCAAGTTTTCACGCGAAGCGCGAAAAAAATTTTTTGCCCCCCCCTTGGCCTTAAAAATGCTGTTATTCTATATTAAGTCTACTACATGTCCCCTAGGTGGCCCATTTAGTATTCAAGGACAATATATTACAATGTATCCCCTGTTTAGTTCTGTATTACTCTCTGAAGTCCTGAGTAGTCTCCTGAGACTACTCCCCTTTCTAGTCCACTGTAGTCCCAATTCAAGGACTACATAATACAATGTATCCATTTGTATAGTTCTGTATTGCCCTCTGAAGTCCTGAGTAGTCCCATGAGACTACTCCTCTTTGTAGTCCTCTGTAGTCCCGATTCAAGGACTATATATTATAATGTATCCCTCTGTATAGTTCTCTCAATTCCTGAGACTACTTACTTCTTAGAGTTCTCTGTATATAATACAGGAATACAGGAATGCAACCTATACTTTAAGTTCTCTATACAATACAGGAATACAATATATTCGCCCAAAATGCATGTGAATTTGAACCTTCATGATACAAGAAGAGTCGAACTAATATGATACTTAAGTTCCTTGAGTCGAGAATATTAGCTCAGAAATATGAAGGAGCAGGTTGAGAAGGAAAATAATGGCTGAGATTATATTAAGTATAGAGAATTAGAGTGTTAGAGGATCTGAGAAAGGATGTAAAGGTTAGGATTGAATGAGCGTCTCAGGCCGGGTTTGGCCCGGAGAGAAACCTGGGGTGGTTTGAGTGTGAGAACAAGATTATTATCAGAGCAAGATCGGGTCAATTAGAAACTAGAGGAGTAGATGAGAACCTGGAGCTCGGGTCACAGGTTATCTGAGCTGGTGCTGGTACCCGGAGAAACTTAATTAATCCTGTAACATACACAATTCTCCTCATTAATTCTTAACTTGAATAATAATGAGCCTTTCTTCCGGGCCTGTTCTCCTTGCTACCTAGAGATCCCTGATCCATCCTAAACCTGAAGAATATCCCAAACCTGAGCATAAATGATTGTAAACCTAATCCTACCCGCGACTCCTGATCCCGTATTTGGAATTTAAACTATTCAAAGGAATTTTCTTTCTTATAATCTTTTTTCCCAGAGGGTTGGCATGGTTGTCGAACTGTTGAGAACTCTGGCTAACCCCGCATTTTCTAGTTTTGACTTCTAACCCAGGAGTTCTAGGAAGGATTGAACAATGGCTTGTTAGGGTTAAAAGGAATCTAGTAAATAGCTGGAATAGTTGAACATTGTGCTTATAACGGAAGAGAATACCATTATAAAAGTTACATTTTTCAAATCTGTTCCTAGTTGGGTCACAGTTGACATGTAGAAATTCTAAATGAGTATTCTACATAGTCGCCTTGGTATTTGACATGATTGCCACTGTAGAGAATAAACTCCCCACTGTAAAGTATATACTCCCCACTGTAAAGTATATACTCTCCACTGTAAAGTATAAACTCTCTACTGTAAAGTATAAACTCTCCACTGTAAAGTATATACTCTCCACTGTATAGTATATACTCTCCACTGTAAAGTATATACTCTCCACTGTAAAGTATATACTCTCCACTGTAAAGTATAAACTCTCCACTGTAAAGTATATACTCCACTGTAAAGTATATTCTCTCCACTGTAAAGCATATTCTCTCCATGACAGATTACTTTATTGACAATCTCTTTAGTTTAGATTATATTGTTTGTATTCTCATAGTTGGCTAAAAAAGATCTTACAAAATCTTTCATGTCTTTGGTAATCAAGAAAATCTCGGAACTTTTGTTTTATAATTCTAAAATCTGAAGGTTTAAAGTTTTAGTTTTCAACAACATTGATATAAAAGGATACATTATTCTGTTTAAAAAATCATTTCCCATAGCAATTTTACATATTTATAAAACATGAAATTATGTTGAACAAGTCTTCATCTGAATCTATTGTATTCTTCTCCTTGAGGTAGTAACCACAAATCACAGCTAGAAACTTTTAAATATACAGATTTAAGCTCTTCCAACAAGATGCAATTCAAAAGCTCCCAACTCCTATGTCGGAAACTGGAAAAAAAACTTTTTGAAATTCTTTCCCTAAATTATAATCTTTTTAAAATTAAATCATTCAGATTATTCTTTACATTGTTCTTAAACTAGTATTGGCCTGTGCTCAACCTGCCGCCACACCTACGCATATATTCAGGCCAATAGGAGACAAGCAGCTGCCTTGCTGGACACAGGCATGGGAGGATAGGCCAACTCAGGTTCTCACGGTAGCACATGGGGGCGAGAGATGATATGATATTCAACCTATATTGCCAAGAAACTTAATCAGGTGAAATCAGGTTTACAGGATTCAAATATATACTATTATGATCAGGGTTCATGTTCTCCTCTACTCCGCTCTATCCAGGGTTTATTTTCTCGTCTACTCTACTCTATTCCAGGGTTCATGTACTCCTCTACTCTATTCCAGGGTTCATGTACTCCTTTACTCTATTTCAGGGTTCATGTTCTCCTCTACTTCACTCTATTCCAGGGTTCATGTTCTCCTCTACTTTACTCTATTTCAGGGTTCATTTACTCCTCTACTCTATTCCAGGGTTCATGTTTTCCTCTACTCTATTACAGGGTTCATGTTCTCCTCTACTTTACTCTATTTCAGGGTTCATGTACTCCTCTACTCTATTCCAGGTTTCATGTACTCCTTTACTCTATTCCAGGGTTCATGTTTTCCTAATGCAAAAGTTATTCTGGCTATTTAATAAGGCCCTTTTAATCTGCTCTACTCTTAATCTCTACTTTTATACCTTGTTGGACGAAGGAGTGTTTTTTACATAATTACATATATTTTTACATATTACAATAATCTCTCTCTATGCACTCTTCTCTATTCCAGGGTTCATTTTTTCCTCTTCTCTATTCCTGGGTTCATGTTCTCCTCTACTCCGCTCTATCCATGTTTTATGTTCTCCTCTACTCTACTCTATTCCAGGGTTCATGTTTTCCTCTTCTCTATTCCAGGGTTCATGTTCTCCTCTACTCTACTCAATTCCAGGGTTTATGTTTTCCTCTTCTCTACTCTATTCCAGGGTTCATGTTTTCCTCTACTCCGCTCTATCCAGGGTTTATGTTCTCCTCTACTCTACTCTATTCCAGGGTTCATGTACTCCTCTACTCTATTCCAGGGTTCATGTTCACTTCTACTCTACTCTTTCCAGGGTTCATGTCCTCCTCTACTCTATTCCAGGGTTCATGTTCTCCTCTACTCTACTCTATTCCAGGGTTCATGTTCTCCTCTACTCTACTCTATTCCAGGGTTCATGTTCTCCTCTACTCTATTACAGGGTTCATGTTCTCCTCTACTTTACTCTATTTCAGGGTTCATGTACTCTTCTACTCTATTCCAGGGTTCATGTACTCCTTTACTCTATTCCAGGGTTCATGTTTTCCTAATGCAAAAGTTATTCTGACTATTTAATAAGGCCCTTTTAATCTGCTTTAATCACTTCTACTCTACTCTTTCCAGGGTTCATGTCCTCCTCTACTCTATTCCAGGGTTCATGTTCTCCTCTACTCTACTCTATTCCTGGGTTCATGTTCTCCTCTACTCTACTCTATTCCAAGGTTCATGTTCTCCTCTACTCTACTCTATTCCAGGGTTCATGTTCTCCTCTACTCTACTTTATTCCAGGTTTCATATTCTCCTCTACTCTATTACAGGGTTCGTGTTCTACTGTACTCTATTCCAGGATTCATGTTCTCCTCTACTCTATTCCAAGGTTCATGATCTCCTCTACTCTATTCCAAGGTTCATGTTTTCCTCTAATCTACTCTATTCCAAGGTTCATATTATCCTCTACTCTATTTCAGCCTTCATGTTCTCCTCTATTCTACTCTTTCCAAGGTTCATGTTCTCCTCATGGTCTCTCAGTAGAATAACAGAAATGTTTACGAGAAGAGAAACGCCGAGCGTAACGAATTCATTGTACATATATTACGTATACTTAAGAACTGATTTGTACACACCCATGTATTTGGATAGAAACAAATAGACCGACAAACATTAACCTGGATTACTCCAATAATAATATTTGCTGAACTCTAGGAATCTGTATTTAGCAAATACCGTCTCCAAGGTTAAGGTTTAGTACATTTCCATCCATAGCGAAGGAGGATTTACAGAGTTAGCATTCAATTTTGCCATTGTCGAATTTAGCATGCTAAGCGCCTTATTTTTGGAAAGACATATTTATAAACTGAATTTTCACCTATTTAGTTATTTGAATAAAACCTCAGTTGTTGGATTGTGCGTATTTTTTTACTCCAAAATATTTTTTTGTCAATGGGCCGAAAGTTTTCATTAAAGAAATAAATAGAAAAAATACCAAAAATTTTTTTTGAGGGGAATTTTATTTATAGTCGAGAAAGTTAATTTTGATCTGAATCCAAAGTTTGAACGGGAAATCTCCATAAATAAAGATAGGAAATCAAATTTAATTTCCAAGGGAAAAATGCGGGAAACAAAAGAAGGAAAAAATAAACAAAAAACAAAAATCAGGAATGATATTATCCATCATAATACAGGCCCAGTTTGTGCCTTAAATCAGGAAAAAGAAAACGAGGAAAATGCGGGAAAAACGTTATTATATTTTTTATTGTAAACATGTTGAAAATATATTCCTGGAGTTTATCACTAATCTGACCTTCTTGCAAAATCTCAAGAAAATAGCTCTAAAAATGAAGGCGTGGTGAAAATTTGTGTCATTTGAGGGGAAATATGCCCATTCCCTTTTGGAAGAAAATATGAATGTTGTCAAGGGTCAAATGTGACACAGTTCTATGTCGTGGTTTTTTATATAGACATTAACTAACACAGTAAATGAGAAAACAAAAAACATAAAACACTAATTTTACGACAAATTGAAGCACTTTAGTTTACATTTTTAAACATTTTGTCTAAGACTGGATACTGAAATGTCACCAGGATGTTTACTTATTCTCCAGTTTCATCTACTGTACTCTTTCATATATTTGCTGTTACTCCGTAATCTATTTTCTCTCTGTGGACGGTACATTTGGACTGTAAAGTGTGTGGTCCAGGAGTAAAAGGATAAAATTCTAAATATTTTGCAGTAAAGATAATAAAGAAATAACGAAATAATAGCTTTTAGCTCCGTCCTTCCCAGGGTACAGCTCGAATTCTTGTTTAGATTTTTTAGACTAATTCTAGAATTTATGGAACTCTAAACCTATTTATAGATGAAGCTATAGAACTAGCTATGGATGAAACTCTAGAAATTTCTATGGATGGAACTCCAGAACTATCTATGGATGATACTCTAGAACATTCTATGAATGGAACTCTAGATCTATACATGGATGAAACTCTAGAAATATCTATGAATGGAACTCCAGAACTATCTATGGATGGAACTCCAGAACTATCTATGGATGAAACTCTAGAACTATCCATGGATGGAACTCTAGAACTATCTATGAATGGAACTCTATTCTCCTTTCTCAAACAATAAGAAAGGAAACCCCCTTTCTTAAAGGTAAGTAAAACGTTTTGTTTTGTAAAAGTTCAAAAACTGGACTTTTTTTCATAACTCTCTTGTGACACTATTTCTCGACTTTGATATTTAAACTCTTTATATTTATTAGCTGCCTTTTTCCTGTCTCCAATTTAATCTATTTCTGTAAAGATTTTATTTTTTGGCATACTGGTTTTACACTACAGTTTGATTAAATCTTGCACTTAAATCTATTATTTTCTCTTCTCAGAGTTCTCAAGACTAGGAGAACACGACGAGAATCCTGATCAAAATAATGATACTTCAGTATAATTATCCAATAGGTTAAATATCCCCATAATCCTGCTACTACTGTTTCCCTGTGTATCTATGTATCCTACTCCTGTATCCTTGTATCTCTATGTATCCTTTTGTGAAAGGTTTATCTGGAGGAAATATTTTTTATAGGAAACGTTTTGTGTAGGCAACGCTTTGCGAGGAAACGTTTAGTAAGGAACCGTTTTGTAAGGAAACTTTTTGTGGCAGGGTTTTGTGTAGGAAACGTTTTGTGAGAAAACATTCAGTAAACGTTTATAAGGAAACGTTTTGTAAGGAAACGGTTTGTGTAGAAAAGTTTTGTAAGGAAACGTTCAGTAAGAAAACGCGTTGTTGGTGCTTCTACTCAGGTATTTCTGTGTATATAATCCTACTCCTGCATCCATATGTATCTATGCATTCTACTCCTGTATACCTATGTATCTATGTATCCTACTCCTCTCTATTCCCATGTATCTATGTATCATACTCTTGCACCCTTATGTCTATGTATCCTACTCCTGCATCTTTATATATCAATGTATCATACTTCTATATCCCTACTATCTCTATGCTTCTCTGTGTAGCGTCCTGATCCTCATTCTCTTTGTAGCCTCCCTATCATCATAGAGATATTCCTGTATCCCAATGTATCCTATTCCTATATCCTATTCTTGTATCCCTACGTATCCCACTCCTATATCCTACTCCTGTATCCCTATGTATCCTACTTCTATATCCTATTCTTGTATCCCTGCTTATCCCACTCCTATATCCTACTCCAGTATCCCGACGTATTCCCTTCCTATATCCTACTCCTGTATCGTATTCCCTTCCTATATCCTACTCCTGTATCCTTATATATCCCACTTCTGTATCCCTAACTAGGTATCTTTGTATCCGTGAGAAACGTTCAGGTTTATATTTGTCATGCTTATCAGATGAAGGAACCGAGATGGGACACATGCCTAGAGAATTCAAACACCTTCGTCTTAATCCAGACAATAATGAGAATGAATCTAGGGAGAACTGATCAGGTTTTCTGACAGCAGATATCTAACCTCTCCTCTACCCCACAAACCTTCAATGCTAACTGCCAACTTGATCAGTTAATGCTTAAATAGGGAGAAATAATCGGCTAACTAGAATAAATAACTGGAGATACAAACCAACTTCAAAACTTGAATATGTAGTTCTAAGTGACCTTTCATCTAAAGGGACCTTAGCCACTTAAATTGCATTTTACGTGTACTGAATAATTATAATAATAATAATAATAATAATAATAATTGCGCAAGTCACTTTTGAAGAGAAACCACAATTTAAAATAATCAATTTTTGAAATTATAAACCTTCATATCTAATTCATACTTAGTCAGACAAAGCCTGAAGGGTATCGTTGTGAATCGGGCAGTGCTAACTTTACATGGAATGTCACTTGAAATTACGCTTATAGTCCCTTTAAAAATGTCTTTGAGGTACTTTACGCAGGGTGATTTACATTCCACTGGAGGGATTCAGATATCCTTCCTGGGGGTTTATAATTCCACTGGAGGGATTCAGATATATTTCCAGGGGGTTTATAATTCCACTGGAGGGATTCAGTTATCCTTCCTAGGGGTTATAATTCCGCTGGAGGGATTCAGATATCTTTCCTAGGGATTTATAATTCTACTGGAGGGATTCAGATATCCTTCCTGGGGGTTTATAATTCCACTGGAGGGATTCAGTTAAATAATAATAATAATAATATCAATAATCATTAAAACAATATTGAAATTAATGATAATTATAATGTAATGATGATATTAATAATAATAATAATGATAATTATCTTAATAATAATGATATTAATATGACGATTATAGTAATATTAATATTAATAACAATATCAACAACAATAATAATAATAATCTAAATTCTTACATAATACGAAAATATGCCATTTTATGTGAATGCCAGAAATTTATATGGTTGTACAAGTTTTTATGATGAACCCTGCTAGAATTAAAACACGATGAAATTAATTATCTCCAAGGTTTGATAAAAATAGTAGATTTTAGAATGAATCTCAGCTGCATGAGTTTACAGAATGTCAATAGTTTCCAGTAGATTGAGAGGAGAGAGATTTTAACCTGGATTACATTCTTTACTCAATAAATATATTGTGATGGAAATCGAACTTTTAGGGTGGAGAGGGGCGAGGATAGGGGCGTATTCAGGGGAAATTTGAAATTTAAGGTTCCTACAGGGGATGACGGCTAATTCCCCCCCCCTTCCTCCTGGAAAGTTCAAAATTATAAGTACCCCCCATCCCCGGAAAAATCCTGTATATGCCCATTGTAAAGGGAGAGAAGGAGGATTTAAGCCAGGCAAATTGAACAAAAATTTATCACTATTCATGGACGAGATAATTGCTTTAAGGACTACATACAGTCTACACGACCTGGTTCCGATAATTTTCCAAATAAAGAACTCCGTGTTCTTCAAGTTTGCGAATAAAGAACTCCGTGCTCTCCAAGTTTGCAAATAAAGAACTCCGTGCTCTTCAAGTTTGCAAAACAGGGAAACGTGCTTCACAGAAAACTAAAGTTTTCAGCAAAAAAGATCGTAAATTCTTGAACCAAAAGTGACCCTTCATTTGAGGAGTTACATACCCTTGTTCTAAACCTTTGCCTGCGAGAAAATTGGAGTTTCTCGATAAGAATGACTTGCGGATTTAAACAGCGGAGACTAAAGGGTGACTTACATAATTTATCTTCATTTCAGATAAAAGACTGTATCTTTCTTGTTTTTACTCAGATAAAGGTTTAAAGGGTAAAGATGTAATACGGACAATTTTTCATAATCATTATTTGGAATTACGTTGGCAATCCCTTTAATCTAAATGGACAGATAATAAAGAGGGAAAGAATAAATTAAATAAAAAGGTAAATAAGAAAAGGTGTGAAGAATCAAGAGAAGAGAGGGGACAGTGTCACAGTGGAGAAGGTGTGGAGAACCAAGGGAAGAGATGGGACAGTGTCACAGTGGAGAAGGTGTGGAGAACCAAGGGAAGAGATGGGACAGGAGAGAAGGTGTGGAGAACCAAGGGAAGAGAGGGGAGAGGAGAGAAGGTGTGAAGAATCAAGAGAAGAGAGGGGACAGTGTCACAGTGGAGAAGGTGTGGAGAACCAAGGGAAGAGATGGGACAGGAGAGAAGGTGTGGAGAACCAAAAGGGAAGAGAGGGGAGAGGAGAGAAGGTGTGTAGAATCAAAAGAAGAGAGGGGACTAGAGAGAAAGTGTGGAGAATCAAGAGAAGAGAGGGGAGAGGAGAGAAGGTGTGGAGAATCAAGAGAAGAGAGGGGACAGGAGAGAAGGTGTGGAGAATCGAGGGAAGAGAGGGGACGGAGAGAAGGTGTGGAGAACCAAGGGAAGAGATGGAACAGTGGAGAAGGTGTGGAGAATCAAGGGAAGAGAGGGGACAGGAGAGAAGGTGTGGAGAATCAAGGGAAGATATGGGACAGGAGAGAAGGTGTGGAGAATCAAGGGAAGAGAGGGGACAGGAGAGAAGGTGTGGAGAACCAAGGGAAGAGATGGAACAGTGGAGAAGGTGTGGAGAATCAAGGGAAGAGAGGGGACAGGAGAGAAGGTGTGGAGAATCAAGGGAAGAGAGGGGACAGGAAAGAAGGTGTGGAGAATCAAGAGAAGAGAGGGGACAGGAGAGAAGGTGTGGAGAATCAAGAGAAGAGAGGGGACAGGAGAGAAGGTGTGGAGAATCAACGGAAGAGAGGGGACAGGAGAGAAGGTGTGGAGAATCAAGAGAAGAGAGGGGACAGGAGAGAAGGTGTGGAGAATCAAGGGAAGAGAGGGGACAGGAGAAAAGGTGTGGAGAATCAAGGGAAGAGAGGGGAGAGGAGAGAAGGTGTGGAGAATCAAGGGAAGAGATGGGACAGGAGAGAAGGTGTGGAGAATCAAGGGAAGATATGGGACAGGAGAGAAGGTGTGGAGAATCAAGGGAAGAGAGGGGACAGGAGAGAAGGTTTGGAGAATCAAGAGAAGAGAGGGGACAGGAGAGAAGGTGTGGAGAATCAAGGGAAGAGATAGGACAGGAGAGAAGGTGTGGAGAATCAAGGGAAGAGAGGGGACAGGAGAGAAGGTGTGGAGAATCAAGGGAAGAGAGGGGACAGGAGAGAATGTGTGGAGAATCAAGGGAAGAGATGGGACAGGAGAGAAGGTGTGGAGAATCAAGGGAAGAGATGGGACAGGAGAGAAGGTGTGGAGAATCAACGGAGGAGAGGGGACAGGAGAGAGGGTGTGGAGAATCAAGGGAAGAAAGGGGAGAGGAGAGAAGGTGTGGAGAATCAAGAGAAGAGAGGGGAGAGGAGAGAATAGAAAGAAATTTGTTAGGATCCTTCACACCAAGTTGAAGATCTCAATTTTCCTAGTTTTGTGCAAACCCTCAACCCGTGTAATCGATTCCTGGTGGACACCGATGTAACCCCCCCCCCCCCCGGAGAAATAATTAGAAACCCAGGGTTATTTCAACACTTTTCTCTCCTACATAACAAAGGAACAGGAGGAGGGTGGGGGGTCATCCCCTCTTCCCACATCAAGTATCTCATTTGCCACTGTGAAATTAAAAGCCTACTATTTTTGAAAAAAGTCTTAATCTGTTTCCCATTCACAGGGTTTCCCTCCCTCTTATAACATCTCTAGCAGCGCCGACTATCTAGGAAAATGTTTGTTTGTGTATGGCAAGGAAGGGGGAGGGGGGCTTGAAATAGACTTTCTTCCCTCTCCCTTGTATCATGACCCCCCCCCCTGGAGGAAACTTTTAAAACAAACCATGAAAATGAAGAAAGTACGAAATCTGTATTCAAAATCCGCAAAACGGAGACATAAATCTGCCTGCAACACGTAATTACGTCATGAAATTGTAAAATCTTGAAACGCCAAATAAACAAACCTAGCATAAAGAATTCTTGCACCTTTGCACTTAAACAACCATTATTTGACATTCTTTATTTATTTTTCTCTTCAAACAATTCAGTTCGAATTCAAACATTGTCCCTATAGACCTTATAGACCTATATTGTACAAATTTTACTGCCTGACTCTGAACCTGAGAAAAGCAAACAAATTCCAAGCAGTTGCTTGTTTTTCATGCAGTTCAAGCCTTGTTTATCTTTCCCACAGCACGAGCTGTTTAGATAAGCTCAAGGGAGGCCTGACTTCATCTTAAAGTATTAATCACAAGTATTTCTTTATATACACTCAGGGGTGTATACAAGGGCCCCCCCTGTATACATCCCCCCCTTTCTACCTTCTATGCCCCTTAGAGGATGTGAACACTATGATTGAGGGGAGATTCAGCCACCCAGCGAAATTGCTGAGAACCCCCCTGGAATGTCAAAAAAAGATTAAGCCACCCCTGGGAAAATCTTGTATACGCCCCTGTATACACTGTATACACTGATTGTTTATATTTTATTGTTATTGTTTACATTTGTTTGAGGGTATGGGAAAACCAGTTTATTGTTGTTGTGTAGGACTCCTTCAGTGAAAGATCAAACTCTTGCCTGAACAAAAAATAACCCCTTAAAATATTCAATAATAACTGTTTATAACGCTGTTATTTTGATTCGCAATTTTATAAAGTTTTTGGACAGACATTTTCTCTTTATCGAGAAGGTTCAAGCCTTTTTAGATTTAATTTTCTGCCGAACTTTAGCGATCGGGACAAAATATAATCTAAAAAGGCGAGAAAATAGGGTTATAGGTAATTTTATGAAACGTTTGTGTGCTTGTCTTATATTTCAATGGCTGTTTCTAGATCAAATAAGCTTTGAAACAACAGAAGTTGATTTCAATTTTATTTTCATTTCAATTGAAAAAATATTTTGGAAATATCCTAAATATTTTGGAGAAAATCCGGGAACCAATTAAAACTTTATAGCACACATGCTATAATGTACAGCTAATTTAACTTTATAGCACGGTCATTATGAAATTCACGATGAAGTGAGTAAGAATGATAAAGTACACAATAGTTTCATAAATAATGAATTGATATAGATACCGCTTTACTTATATAGTTTATAAGTATCATAACATTTTTCGCGAACACTCCCTTTAATATCTCTAGTTTAACCTGAAGTGTTTCAGAGCACCTTCATCATCAATATTATCATCAAGCTGAAGACTATGTCTAATATACTCTAGATCCTCCACACTCTGTAGATCAGGTAGTCCTGTAGATATCAGTCAAACAATTCGGTTTAATTTGAAACATTCGGACATTTTGGGAACATTTTGAACATTTTGGGAACTTTTCAGACATTTTCGGAACACTTCGGACAATTTCAGAACAATGTGAGCTATCTTAAAATATCAATGACACTTCCAAAAAATTAACGTGACATTGAATAATTAAATTTAATACGATTTTTTATTTACATGAAAATTGGAAAAAGAACCTGAACCTGTAAAAACCATCATCGCAAGAAGAGAAACTATTAAAGATCCACACTCACGCAGCATCAGGTACCCTAAAAGCAATTTAAATTAAAATTATGAAAATATTACAGAATTATTGAATATGGTAAAAATCTATGAAAATTTATGAAATATGATAGGATGCAAAAGGATGAAATAGGATGAAATATGATGAAATATGATGAAATACGATACTTGACATGATTAATTGATATAAAACGTGATGAAAAAGGATGAAATACGATTAAATGTGATGAAATATGACGAATTATGATTAAATGGGATGAAAAATTATGAATTGAGCTTAAAAATCATAGAGAATTTTTTTAGATTTGATAAATTATTTAAATTGACAAAATAATAGATGAATAATAAAGGAAATTTTTGAAAAAAGTGGTTTATTATAATTACCTTTTTCACACAAATTTCTAAAAACTTGAAACTGCTCCGGACCAATCTGCTCAATAACGAAAAGGAACATGGGAGGAAGAATCATAGGAGATCGTTCCCTGTTAATTCCCATCTTGGATTTAAAGTTCCCGACCATGTGCCCAAAATCAATGTGGAACAGTTTTCCACAGGTTTGCAGCATTATATTATCATTGTGCCTGGAACATGATACATTATTACCAAGAAAGAATAATAATATTTCAATTACCGGGCTGAATTTTAATCAGCTAGAGCATGCTGTACAGTGTAAATACCGAATTTATAAAGAAAAACGGGACGGTACACCTAATGAATGATCCCCATGTAGTGAAATTTATGTTATAAAACTTTAATGATGACATAAAACTCTACAATTCTGACGATCTGAAGGTCAAATTTGATTTTAGGGTTTGGTACACAGTTGTTAAGGAAGACTAAGAAAGATATAAAATTAAATTTAAGAAAACTGCATAGTGCACAGTCCCATTCCGTCCCGAAACTAAAGTGCGAAGGTTTCTGGTGTATCATCCTTGATCTGTAGTTTCTTTACAAATCAAAATATCTCAATTGAACCCATGGTAGGGATATCGTTATTTGATTAAAAAAAAGTCAGATTTATGTGGTTTTACAGAACGCTCATTTGCGTTAAGATATTTTATAGTCGGTTAATCAATATTAAATGTACACGATTTTATCCTCAGAGCCCAAAACTTAAGACAGGGTATCATTATGAAACCCAGGTTTCAGGAATGGGGTTAGGCAGTTTTGTGGATATCAATATTTTTGTTATGGACTAATATTTTATTTAGTTACTTCATATTCTCATTTTTTTCCAATCTCTTAAATCAAAATCTACACAAATGTTAAGACCCCAAAAACTCTGGAGTTTCGTTCAATTTTAGTAAACTTTGTTCATAGTGTGAAAATAGAACCTTTTAGAAGATACAATTAATCTTAAATATTGAATGATTACTTCTTAGATTTCTTAAACACCAAAAAGTCATATACAACATAAACTCTAGCAATTAGAGAAGAGCCGTGGAAACGAGAGAAAGGCAGTTGAACTAACCACGACTAGTCCAACTACTTTTTTTGTTTAGATTTAACTGTTAGTAGTGTTGGATTTGCTCCTCAAAATAAAACTAAGCAGTTCTAGAGCGATCTTAGATAGCAGACTGTACACAAACCAAGGAGGATGAAATAGAAAGGAGATATAACTGACGCAGTTCGACCAACCATATGATTATACATGCTTTACAGACGGTACTTCATTTGTATAAGAATTATTTGTCTGATGTACAATTACTGCGTATACAATAACCTATTCTGAATATTTCTTATACAAATGGAGTACCCGTCTGCAAAGCGTGCATAATCATATGGTAGGTTGGGCCGCGTCAGTTGTATCTCCCCTCTATTCCATACTCCTTGACACAAACCTTATACCTCTAGTCTCATACTCTCATTTCAGTTAAGGTTGAGCATCGTTTTCATTGAAATTGTTATGGGGTTTCAAGAAGTCGAAAAAAGTTTATAATATTTGATAATTGTACTCTATGTAGATACCTGTCTCCTATGCCGAGAACGTACATGGCTACTGTATACCCGGCCAGGGAGAGCTTGAAGTTCTCTAAAGCGTTGGATAAGTTCTCCGGGTTGTGGCGACAAATCCATCTTTAAACAATGTGGCATGAGGAAACTACTTATTTAAATATATCTAACTTACACTTTGATGATATTCATTTACCATTTTCCGGTTTCCGAAACTTATTTGAGCTACCGGCTACCAGGAACTACCTGGAATTACCTGTAACTACCCGAAACTACCTGAAACTACCTGTAACTACCTGTAACTACCTTTACTACCTGGAGCTACCCGAAACTACCTGAAACTACCTGGAACTACCTGTAACTACCTGGAACTACCTGGAACTACCTGGAGTTACCCGAAACTACCCGAAACTACCTGGAACTACCTGTAACTGAAACTACCAGCAACTTAAACAATTTGGAACTAAAACTACTTTGAACTACACGGAAATGAAACTATCTAAAACCACCTGGACCTGAAACTACATCAAACTTTAAACTAGCTTGAATGAAACTACCTGGAACTTGAACCACCTGGACCTGAAAATACCTCAAACTTTAAACTAGTTTAAACTGAAACTACCTGTATAAAAGTTCCCTCTGGAAAACTGCTGTATACTTGAAAGTCCATGCTGCTCTATCTCCTGATCTATCCTGAGAACTCTCCTGAACAAACCTAGGTTAAATCCAACCTTGTTGTCAGGACGGAGTAAAATTCTAACCTCCATTTGTATCTGACAGATAGTTTGTGCCTGGGGAACAATCTCGATCAAACCTTCATTGTGTGAGGTTGGGACGCATTGATAACTGTTCATCTTGTAATCTACACCACCTTGCTTCCAGATAGCATCCATCAACTAGATATACTGGATCAAACAAAACCATCATGGAGTCAAAGAAATACTCAAGTATCTCCATTTTTTACATTAAATGATAAAGTCTTGTTTCAAGCCTTAACCTGGTGAAAGCTAAAGTAGAGTTAAAAAGTCTTAACCTTTATTATGTTGAGAACTAAAGAATCTTGTCTAAGATCATCGCCACATTTATACATGAAACAAATCCTCTTGCTAGGGACGTTTTCTCCATCTTCCACAGTTTCATCCTTACTCCGGTTACCTTCAACCATCCTGGCACTCTCCCTTGACTTCTGGTTTTCCTGTCTGCCTTGGTACCTGGAGTCGTAGTGCTGAAAAACCAGTTTGATCGGCATCTTCTTTGAGTTCATGATAGAGCAAGATTTTAGTGATATCCGACTACATCGGAGGGTTGGATCCAAAGGACAAATAAATCCCTCTTCCAAAACTATACTTGTAAAAATGTTTCGAATTTAGAATATTTCTAAAACTTCGAAACTGCAGGGAATAAAGTAGTTTTAGTTTGTCCTTCATATTAAACCTAAATGTAATTACCTCATTGTTTTCTATGTAAAAATTTAAAATTTGGAATCGTGGATTTAAAAAAAACATTTCGTGGATTTTCTCTATTCGTAACATCAGTTTCCTAGAGGAGACAGAAACTTGTTGATATTCTCTAGAAACAGTTTTCGTTTTGTCTGGATAGAAAACCCTTTTCTAAACAAATATCTTCAGGGTACGGTTTCACTGTTAAATTACATCATATATTTTGAAAGTCTTGCAGTAGTATAATAGTGGTCTAAATTCTCAGCTGTATTTTTAATCAAAAGCCATATTCCACTTTACTATCGAGGTCACTGTATTCTGTCTTGAATTTATCTATTATGATTAAGACATTAAATTCTTATCCAACCTGTCATACATCTCCAGACAGTTTGACATTGATTTCAATTTTCGGAGAAAATCACGTTGTTTCTCTGAATTATTCATTATTTTTATTATTTCATTATTGGCGCAACTGGGGGGGGGGGGGCGGGGGCATAAATCCGGTCCTACCTAAAATTCTTTGAAGTTTCTCAAAAGAACTGATTGCTTGCCTCAAACTCTAGATTCTCTAATCCATATATCTTTTGAACTTGGTGCCGAACACTGATACTTCAAAATTTTATTTCTGTCAGATCAAATAGTCCAAGTATAAAATATCAAGGTTTACACCATCAGAGGCCGAATTCAAAGAATTTGAGCCGCGGCTCAAACGTGGATGGTTCAACTTTAAAATGTATTAAGTTTTTCGAGATTTGAGTTGAGCGACGGGGTTTAAATTCTTTAAATTTGGCCGCAGGTTGTAAAGATAAATAGAAAAGAATTTAGAGATTTTGGCGACTAATTAGTTTCTTTATAAATCGCTTTTGAATGTTACAAGAATATTATTAAAGTGCTTAATTTTCAAGGTTTTTTAATACCTTTTCTTCAGACCCAAAAAGTTTTTTTTTCTCTCAAAAATATTACAATATAATTTGGTTATTTTGCCAACCTAGTATTCTCATATGCCCTGGAGCTCCTAGAAGATATGCTTCTAGAACTAGTGGGAGTTTCAGAGCTGCGGAGTCAGGACGGATCTGAGACCGGAGAATCCAGAAGAACTGATGTCCTAATCTCTGATTTTTCAGGGTTCTCTCTGAGCAAAGATTGATTAGATATCTTGAACCTATTCTCTAAGATCTTGAACCTATTCTCTAGGATATTGAACCTGTTCTCTAGGATATCGAACCTATTTTCTAAGATCTTGAACCTATTCTCTAGGATCTTGAACATATTCCCTAGGATCTTAAACGTATTGTCTAGGATCTTGAATAAATTCCCTAGGATCTTGAACGTATTGTGTAGGATCTTGAACGCATTGTCTAGGATCTTGAACCTATTCTCTAGGATTTTGAACCTATTCTCTAGGATCTTGAACGTATTGTCTAGGATCTTGAACCTATTCTCTAGAATTTTGAACCTATTCTCTAGGATCTTGAACGTATTGTCTAAGATCTTGAACATATTCTCTAGGATCTTAAATATATTCCCTAGGATCTTGAACGTATTGTGTAGGATCTTGAACGCATTGTCTAGGATCTTGAACCTATTCTCTAGGATTTTGAACCTATTCTCTAGGATCTTGAACGTATTGTCTAGGATCTTGAACCTATTCTCTAGAACTTTGAACCTATTCTCTAGAATTTTGAACCTATTCTCTAGAATTTTGAACCTATTCTCTAGGATCTTGAACCTATTAATCCTATTCTCTAGAATTTTGAACCTATTCTTTAGAATTTTGAACCTATTCTCTAGAATTTTGAACCTATTCTCTAGAATTTGAACCTCTTCTCTAAAATTTTAAACCTATTCTCTAGAATTTTGAACCTATTCTCTAGAATTTGAACCTATTCTCTAGAATTTTGAACCTATTCTCTAGAATTTTGAACCTATTCTCTAGAATTTTGAACATGTTCTCTAGGATCTTAAACCTATAGTACTCTAGACCTACCTAGAAGAAACTCTACTAGAGAACTATGGAAAAAGTTCTGATGTTTAACAGCTTGAACAAGATGGTTCAGATACATCTCCAGCTCCTCATCTGACCCTTCCCTAGGATAAAATCATTAGTAACTGAAATTATAGTTTAGGCAAGTTATGCATAAACAATTCACGATCCAAAAATCTTTACAGATTATGACTAAACAGCATTTTCTTAACAATAGATTCAATGTCCTAATGATAGATTAACTTTAAGTGTTTTTAAACGAATAAAAGAAACTAATTCTGTCTCTTGGAGTCTCGTCCTTGAGGAATGGGGGGGGGGCCCTTTTATAAGCATAAACTTAAGGGTTTTTGAAAAACATTTTATTGCTCGGTTCCTGTATGCAGATATCTAGAGACTAATTTTACAAGATAACATAACATCCATAAACTGAGCAAATACAAGGTTTATCGAGGAGAGTATAAAACTGTTATGACATACCCTGTGCTTTGTGTTTAAAATTGAACTGTAAAATCATGAACCCTTTGGTCAGGGTATGTTTGATCTACCTGAGTGATTGAACTGCAAAATCATGAACCCTTTGATCGGGGTAAGATTGATCTAGAAGTTGCAAAGCACACTCAACTGGAACCCGTGGCCATCTTTCCAGAAGATCATGGAGATCCCTAAAGAATTTTTTTTTGTTTTTTTCATAAATCGTTTGATTATTTTTTGAAGCAAATATGAAATTATAAAACACATCACACTTTCCTGGTTGAATCTCTTACTATGTATTCAGCATTTTTTAATAAAGAATATTATTAAACTAAACCTGACTTGCTGGTAGTTAGTATAGTCTACACAGTCAACTATTCTTGGAAGTATTCTAGGATGATCCATTCTACAATCATCCTTCAAACTAAGCAGTAGTATCATCTCCTAGATTAGAGTTTAATCCATTCTACAATCATCCTACAAACTTAGCAGTAGTATCATCTCCTAGATTAGAGTTTAATCCATTCTACAATCATCCTACAAACTTAGAAGTAGTGTCATCTCCTAGATTATATAGAGTTTGATCCCTTCTATTTATCGCTGAAAAAGGGCCTCTCATTCAGCAATGATTAGAGAGGTCCTGACTAAATTAAAATGTAAAAATTGTTTAATTGTTATTTATTAAAATATTTAGTCAAATATATATCTATCTATCTATTCCCAAGGCTTAAAACGGTTCAAAGAAAACCTAAGGTTTACAATGAATAAACCTAAACTTTATTAAAGTTACAAGGATCAAACCTACAATAATCCAGTTTAAACCTAATCTTTACAATGATCTAACCTAAACCTAAGGTTTACAATAATTTAATCTAAACCTGAGGTTTAAAATGATCAATCATTAATCTAAGGTTTACAATGATCTAACATATACCTAAAGTTTACAATGATCTAACCTAAGCCTAAGATTTCAAACTAGCTGACCATTACCTAAGGTTTAAATGATGAATCATGAACCTAAGCTTAACGATAATCCAACCCACACCACAGGTAAAAAGTGATCTTACTTAGACTTAAGTTACAGCCTAAATCTTAGGTTTACAATGATTTACAATATTTCGACTATATCCTAAAAGTATCTAACCTGCTCCGTCATCTGATGATGTTGATCACGTCTTGCAATCCTCTGTAACTCCTCGTTAAAAGTTTTACTCATTTTTAGACGAGGAACAAGAACGGAACCCTCCCGGAGCAATGATCTTCTTTGAGGTTTCCAGAGAAGGTTGGGTTCTCCGGGTCTACAGGGGAGGTTGGGTTCTTCGGGATTACAGAGAAGGTTGTATTCTCCGGGTTTACAGAGAAGGTTGGATTCTCCGGGTTTACAGAGAAGGTTGGGTTCTCCGGATCTACAGAGAAGGATTGGTTCTCTGGGGTTCTCTGATCTCGGAACTGAATCTCCAGGTTCATTCTGATACTTTGACGTATAACTTATTCGGGGTTCTTTTGTTCTTAATGTTTCTTTTTGGGAAGATTGAGTCGGATTTTCTGACCGAAGTTTTTGTTTTTTGAGTTCATCACTGCTCGGTATTTCTTAAAAACATTAAGATTTATTTATGAAAACTAGTCAAAACCAACTGCCATGAATAAATGCTGAAGGTTGTTTTCAAAACGCTAAATGTGCAATCGAAATTTATGTTGGATCTAGATGGTCGTTGGGTAAAATTTTGGCTCCTTTCTAAGCAAAGGATCACCGGCTGATGATTATGAAAATATTATAATTTTTTATCCAATTAAGACGATTAGGGAGCCAGCTAAAGTCATCTTTTCGTTTCTTCAACTACGGAAATGAATCTTTCAAAGCATCGTTCCACATATTTAAAGCCCGTTCATCTAGCTTCGGATTATTTCCTCTACATTAAAAAAAAATTGTGATAAAGAAGAACTGTAGAGTGTAGAAGTAATTTCAAGTTGCTCTCCATTAAAAAAGTGGTTTATCCGATTCTATCTGAGTAACAAGCAGACAGATATCGTCATTTTCTATCTTGTCTATTTTGAAAATTTCCTTCACTGTCTCCGTAGCATGAATCTGGAAGTCACTTTCATAGAGAAACCACAGTTTAAAATAACCAAATTTCCGAAAGAAAAAGAAGGATATCTTATGCATTATTATTCAGACAAAGAATGAAAGGGAACCGTTGTAAATGCCACTCTATAAATAGAGGTTCACTTATACTTACGTCACCAGTCCCTTTAATCACAACCCAGTCCCTTCAATCACAACCCAGTCCCTTTAATCACAACCCAGTCCCTTTAATCACAACCCAGTCCCTTCAATCACAACCCAATCCCTTTATTTACAACCAAATCCCTTTAATCACAACCCGATCCCTTTAATCACAACCCAGTCCCTTTAATCACAACCCAATACTTGATGCAACTAAGTTACTTTCTGGTTACTTTCCAAAGGAACTCAAACCCCAATTTTCTAATCCCAATATTTTTACTTTAATTATTTGACTTTGCAGAGTTCATGTTTGCAAATTATTAGAAGATTAGAGAGTATTGAGAAGAGTAATCTGATCCTTTCCTTCTAAAAATACCTTCTTGTGAAATATTATTTGGAAACTCGACAAGGTTTCCTTTCTTCTGGTTTCCAAACTTGAAGACAAGAGAGGACGCCAGCTTAAAGTTCTAAAATTTTTAATCTCATCATTTAAAAATCAAGATTTAAAGAACTAAGGCAAACACACAAAAAATCAAGTATATTCAGAATTTCAAAAGATATTATCAAAACATCTTTTTTTAAATATAATTTAGTTTTAACCTTGTTTTGCTCCGATAAAAGGGTTGGTTGCAGGACGGATGATTGACAAGGATGGATTGACTCGGTGTCTGAGTAGGACCAGAAGTGGAGAGTAAGACACTTTTTTAAAACTCTAAAAAATAATTAGATTAACATTGTTAGATCCTTTGGTTGACTAGATACAACCTTTTATAATCAAAGATATTCGTGTTAACCCAGGCCAGCGGTAAAATTCTTCTTTTCCTCTCCCTGTAAAGTCCAAAACATAACCTAGAGTAGAATCAAACATTTTTCCTGTATTATAGTTTATACCTGGAGAACTAACCGTGCCATTCTTGGTAGATTAGACACCAGGATATCTAGGATTTTAATCCTTTAACGCTGAGTAAATAATTCTTATTGAAAGCTTGATATTGACTCACGCTACAATAAATGCATTTTAAAGATAAGGATTAATTCCTAATTCAACACACTGGTCCAGAACGTATTTGAAGAAAGTTCCATGTTTATCCACCATTGTTTTTACCCGTTCTCCAAAACTCAAACTATAAAAATATATGTTTATAGCAAAGAACTCGACTGAACAGGCAACCTTAAGAAGCATCTCAACCATTTAGTTAATATTTTTAACCCTACCTCTCATTAGTTTACGTACAAGTCCACCAAGTCTGGATTTTGAATGAACATTCTTATAACGAGCTTAGATCTTTTATTTAATCGTTTGGGATTTCACTTTATGGCTAGCGTAGCAATTAGCATTAACGTTTTATCATTTTTAACATTAATATTTTGACTATTTTGATTATATTCATTATTATTACTGTTTTTGCTTAGCAAAACTCCTAAATGTCTATCTCCTCATCATTAGAATTTCTCTTTTCAAAAAAAGACTATAATGAACATTAATTCTCCTAGGGGTTTGGATTAAAGCTTTTAGCATAAAGGAGTTGAGTCTTTGCAACAAATCCCAATTTTCTAATACCTATATCTCTAAAACAAGATATAGTAAACCTTTGATATTTCAAACTTTGATTATTTGATCCATCAGAATTCACAGTTTGAAATATCTAAGGTCTACAACATTGGGTTGTAGAGATAAAGGGATTAGGAAATCAGAATTTGTGGCAATGACTCATTTCCTTTAATGTTTTTAGGCATTGAATCACCTAACTTCAGAGCACAAGGATTTCCTGCCATGATAAACTCCGATCCTTAGCTTAAGGTCAGAGTAAACTTCAGGTTTGAGCATATGGAGTTCAGGTTTAAGGATGAGACAATCCAGGAGTAGGAGAAACCTTGTCTGCAACCGGAGTGAGGAAACAGAGTTAAAACTGCGGGGAACTTCCTCCACCAGCTTGTTCTGTAATAAATAAAGTTCTGGGAACGACAGGTTTATCCAAGAATAATTTCAAGTGGCATTTTATTCGAAGATAGCAATGCCTGATTTACAACGGTACCCTTGAAACCTTCATGTAATCAATTTCTAGGTTTAATCTGATACTTCTTTTACGTTTTCTGTAGTAGAAATGCACCTAACTCACTTTTGTACAGAAATCACAATTGAAAAGGATTAGTGTTTAAAATTATAAACATTGATCTAATTCATACCTGATCAGACAAAGTTTTTAAGAGTTCTGTTGTGAATCGGGCACTGCCATTTTTTGCATGGAGAGTCCGTTATTCGAAATTACATTAACAGACACTTTAAGCAACAGTCCTAAAGGAGGGAAGATCTCTTTTAACGTACTTTAGAGCGGAGTTGGTAGTCGGAATAGATATCTTCATCTACAATCTCCGGTTCCATATCTAAACAGAGACTGCTCCGGGTCCGCACCAGGAGAATTATCTCCGAACCCTGCAGGAATAGATCCCTGAACAAAGACAGACATTAAAATTGTTGTTATTTATTTATTCCCAAATTTATTCCTTTACAAAGACGGTTGGGTTTGGCTAAATTTTTATATTATTTATAGAAATTAAATGATTTTTAAATATGATAATTTGGACCTTAAAGTATCATAGTTGATAAGAGAACATTCTCTCACTAAGAACTCCTCTCTACAGTTGATTTTTAGACAGCTGGAGATATCTTCCTAAACAGTTGATCTTTAGATAGGTAGAGATATCTTCCTAAACAGTTGATCTTTAGATAGGTAGAGATATCTTCTTAAACAGTTGATCTTTAGATAGGTAGAGATATCTTCCTAAACAGTTGATCTTTAGATAGGTAGAGATATCTTCCTAAACAGTTGATCTTTAGATAGGTAGAGATATCTTCCTAAACAGTTGATCTTTAGATAGGTAGAGATATCTTCCTAAACAGTTGATCTTTAGACAGCTAGAGTATCTTCATAAACAGTTGATCTTTAGATAGGTAGAGATATCTTCCTAAACAGTTGATCTTTAGACAGCTAGAGTATCTTCCTAAACAGTTGATCTTTAGATAGGTAGAGATATCTTCCTAAAAAGTTGATCTTTAGATAGGTAGAGATATCTTCCTAAACAGTTGATCTTTGGACAGGTAGAGATATCTTCCTAAACAGTTGATCTTTAGATAGGTAGAGATATCTTCCAAGCAGTATATGCTTGAGATATACAGCGGTTTCCATCTTTTTATTTTCATAATTTTTTTTAATACTTCAATCGATCGAGTCCAAAATTTTTGAGGCAACTCACATTACCCCAAGGTAGGTTTATGACTGTTCGATGTTGACAAATATTGCTTGTAAAAAATGTCGAAATTTATTATTTTTAAAAAGCCTTGTTATATATATGTGAATATTAATATTTTTACCTTACACAACTCTAGTATCTGAGAAGGAAGAATGTCTGATGAAACTTTAAGCTTTATTTGGGCTCCGTTCTCTTTAATAACTGAAATCCTAAGAAAAAGATGAAATTCAAATTGAGTCATCTAAATTAACCGCTTTCGACGCAAAATATTGAATCGTTTATTGATTGATTTTTTTCTTCATTTTCACAAAATTTGTTTACCAAAGATGATTTCCAGTCCGATAAAGTTTACTCTCAATCTGAGGAGAGAACTGGGAGGAGAAAGTTCCAACCTCATTTTCGCGGATTCTGCAATGAAGTGTACGAAAAAAATTTTATTAACGGATTTGTTGAATGTCGTCTTCTTTTGACCTACCGGGGCGGGAAATAATACCGGAGTATATTCTTCCAATCCTGCTCCAACAGCTGTTTCCTCTCCTGGGCAATTCTAAAATGTTTTTAGACAATCTTATCGGCAAATATTTTGGTACGGAGGGGGGGGGGGGGGGGTCGTTTACCGCCCCCGGGTTTTTCGGAGGGTTCTCGAACGTTAACTTACCTAAGAACAAAAATCTGTAATCTCCATCGAAAATCTTTTATTTCTGTATTTTGCAAGTTCTCAAGCTGACTCAAGTTCTTTCCAACCAAAATTCCTAACCAACCATTATTTCAAATATAAATAAAAAATTTTATCTAAAATTAAAACAAAAAAACTAGGTCTCTGAAACATCGTATTTTATCCCAAAGGAAAGATTTGTCTTAAACAAACTAGCTATTTTTGCAAAAATAAATATATGATTTATTTCCTATTTTCTTGACTCTGATTTCTCCGAGTTGGTGTTGTTGTAGTTTCGACATCTTAATAATAGGTTGGGTTAGGTTGACATCTTCTAAACTTATATCATCGTCCAGCTCCTCTAGCAGCCCTTCCCTGTAGATCGTTTCATCATCAAATAGTTCATTTATTTCTTATCCAAACTCTTAATTAAATTCGAAATTTAAGCCATAACACATAATAATTTCTCAAAGGAATTGAGTCTTTGCCATAAACTAATCCCTATATCTTTCTTTGCAACCTAATGTCGTATACCTTACATATTTCAAACCATGACTACACAGTTAGATTAAATTATCTAAGTTTAACATATCACAGGTTTAAATCATTAGGTTGCAAAGATATTAGGATTAAGAATTTGTGGCAAAGACTCAATTTCTTTATTTATCCAATTGTCTATTGATCGAGATTCCTAGCATTAGGGCTGGGTCCCTTAGCGTTACCGTAGGGCTGGGTCCCTTAGGGCTGGGTCCCTTAGCGTTACCGACACTGCTTTGCCTAAGCTAACTGATTTAAATAGTCATTGAAGAAAAGGTTAACTTAGAAAAAAGTTTATTTGGAACATTTCCTCAAGACTTTTAGAAATGTTGGAAACTGAAACTGTTCCTGGATATAGCGGATAGAGTATATAGATCAGGGTCCCCAACCATCAAACCAGAGAGGGGAAACCCCTCGGAGCTGTTGAGAATCTAAAACGTCCATGTTTTATATTTTGTACATCATATTTCCAACCTGCCTGATCTAACCTGATCGATGATAAATCCCTTCAAAGTTTCAACAAGGATCTGTGGTTCAGCCACCAGGTTCATGAGCATACCGGTTGGGAGCAGAATCTCCAGGGTTAGCTCTCCTGTTTCCGGGTTTATAAACTTCTCCGGTAGCTTCTCAAGCAGGGGATCAACTATAAAGTGCAAAGAGTCTCAACATACATACTTAGGAATTTAGAAGACGTTCAAACCCTCTTTTATCAGTTAATGAATCTCCTATTCACAACTTTACCCTAAGAAGCTAAGTCTGATCACGTACTAGCATCATTAAACACATTTTGCGCTAGAATAACGAAGATATCTTTCACATTATTGATCAGATAATTGTTGAGAGGCTACCATTGTAAATCGGGCAGGCCATTTTTTTAATAAAGGGTCACCTGAAATTACAACAACAGTCTCGAGCTATGTAAATATTTGGGTAAACAATCGACATCTTTAGAAAAAAAAACTATAAAACACATTTAGTTCATCAAATAGAATCAAGATTTTTTGTATTTTTTTTGTTATTTTCTATATTTAAAACCTTTGTTTATTAAAACTATGAATTTCATGCTCCGTCTGACCCTGGAGTGGTAAGATGTGTATGGAGAAGGTTTAAAACTATGAATTATATATTTCGTCTGATCCTGGTGTGGTAAGATGGGTATGGAGAAGGATTTAAATTATGAATTTTATACTTCCTCTGATCTTGGTGTGGTAAGATGGGTATGGAGAAGGATTTAAATTATGAATCTTATACTTCTTCTGATCTTGGTGTGGTAAGATGGGTATGGAGAAGGATTTAACTTATGAATTTTAAACTTCCTCTGATCTTGGTGTGGTAAGATGGGTGTGAAGAAGGATTTAAACTATGAATCTTATACTTCGTCTGATCCTGGTGTGGTAAGATTTGCATGGAGAAGGTTTTTCTTGAGATATGGATTCAGTCTCAACCCGAGCCATTGATAAATCAGTCTTAGACAACCTGCACAGGATCAAGATAGATATTTATCTTGGTTATAAAAGAAATTAAAGGGACTGTGAACGGAATTCTGAAAGCCACTTTTTATCGATTATTTTCTAGAGATTGTCTTGTGGATTTTTGTAACAATGACGAGCAGGCAAATGGCCGAGCTGAAGTTCCTGATCAAAATACGGAAAAGACGAATTCTCCACCAGCATAATTATGTTATTTATTTTAGTATCAATTAGAATTTCGTTTATAATCTCTTTAAAAATTAGTTCACCTTCTTTCTCCTGTAATATCTTCTCCCTAAAATTTGAAAATGTAAGAAATTTTTTTTATCATTTTAAAATTAAATTTGACTGACCCTGGAGTTAGACGTTGGACTAACCCAGCTGAGTTTCCGAATTCTGTGCCATCGCTTTTTTCTCATCTTAAACCATAGACAGCTTTTTCTAGTGTGTCTCGCTGCTCCTAATTCTATGTTATTGAAAGACAGAAAATATACCACAAATCGACCTCTTTTTAACACTAACCAAGAAAGATAATTTTAAATTCTGGATTTTAAGAAAAATAAAATTGTGTTTTGAAAAATAGTATCATTTCAAATTTTTAATGATCTGCGAACATAATTAACGATTCAAATAACAATCTAGTGTTTGAAAAAACAAACAATTTATTTACTTAATTTAAAATGGTTAACTTAAACTTGTGTGAATGATACTAAGCTTGATAAACTTCTCACAGTCGACATGTTGATAAGAAACCAGGACTGAAAACCCTGGATATTTTTAGGAGACAAAAACCTGACTTTTTATTTGAAATCTTGAATTTCCAAAATTGAAATCTCTCCTGTGCATCAAATACTGAATCTACAATAAATCTGACTGAATCTGGAAATCTGATCTTTTTTGGCTCAATTTTCACCCTTCTTGGGGGTCCTAGGGTTCAAAGATGATCCTATCTTAAATACATTTACTCCGGTCTATATCCTGAACTGAGTCCTTCTTAACCTTCTCACTTCTTCCTACTTTTCCCCCCTCTCGTTCTCCTACTCCTCCTCAATCTACACCGACTCCTTTGCCTTATCCTCTTTCCCCTTCTTCTCCTTCTTTTTCTTCCTTTCTTCCTTTTCCTACTTTTTCTCCTTTTATTCATTTTCCTCCGTTTCATCCTTGTCCTCTTTCTCTTCTATCTGCTTCTTCTCCTCCATCTCCTTCTTCTTCTCCTTCTTCTCCTGCTCCTCCGTCTCCTCCATCACCTTCTTTTCCTCTTTCTCCTCGTACTCCTCCTTCTCCTCTGTCTCCCCCTTCTTCTCCTTTGTCTCCTTCTTCTTCTTCGTTTATTTCTCTTTCTTCTTCATTTTCCCATCCTTCTAATTTCTAATTTTTCGTTCTGGTTCTTTTGATCTTCTCCAGTCTTGTTCTCTACCCCTTGTATGATCTTCTCCAGTCTTGTTCTCTACCCCTTATATGATCACAATCATCATTCTGAAAGTGTTCCTTATCATTATTTTATTTCACTTCTTAACCTTTTTTAATCCCACCTCTTATTTCATTTCTCCGTTCCCCTCCAACTCTTGAACTCGATCTCCCGCCACTTCCATACCTTCCTACTTACGTACCTACCTACCTAACCACCTACCTAGAGCGAATCTAATTTAAAGGAATCCCGTGAAAGCTGGAAACATCTGGAGAAGTGTTAATGATAATTCTATTTGAGTCTGACCGTCATTACATCACTTAATTAGGATTCATTCATCAGAGCTAGGATGAGATTGAGTTCTTCTCCGTCCTGCTCCAGGTGGTTCAAATCAGTGTGGGTGGCAGGGTTTACTACTCTCTTTTATACTGCTTCATCTTCTAAACCATAAACACAGCAAGATCTCATAAAGCTGCATGTCTTTTAAATCGTAGAGTTTGCAGATTGCAGGAGGAGGAGGGGGGTGGAGATGGGGGGGAGGTGTATCGAACGTCTGAGGTGAACAATTTAATTTTAGAGTATTGTATTAATTCAAGTTCCGTATCGCGACCAGATCAAAATGAAACAATGTTTCTCATTTATTTCTTTTTACTAATTTTTTTCCTTCTCTTCATTTTACTTTTCTGTTCAATATATGTTTACACCTCCCCCACCCCTTCTTTCCTATACGGTAGCACCACACAAAGCCAGCTAGTTGTTACGAAAATAGCAACAGTATATCTGGAGTATATTGAGTCCTGGGGTTGTGTATCAAACAACAATTGATTGATAGATAGATAAAAAGGTTAAAAAGGTGTGTTAAATCAATCCACACTTAGATGCGATACGGTAGGATGGATTAGGATAAATTGATTTTTCTTCTATTGGGTTCCTTCCTTCAGTTTCATTGGTTGATTAATTTTTCTCTGCTTCCATTGATTCCATATTTTTTGTTCTTTCATTGGTTTCATCTTTACTATTCTTCCATTGGGTTTAATATTTTCTATTATTCTCTATTCTTCATTTGGTTCCATCTTGTCTATTCTTCCATTGGTTTCCATATTCTCTATTCTTACATTAGTTTTCATATTCTCTATTCTTCCACTGGTTTCCATATTATCTATTATTCCATTGGTTTCCATATTATCTATTCTTCCATTGGTTTCCATATTATTTATTCTCCCATTAGTTTCCATATTATCTATTCTCCCATTAGTTTCCATATTCTCTATTCTTCCATTGGTTTCCATATTCTATATTCTTCCATTGGTTTCCATATTCTCTATTCTCCCATTGGTTTCCCTATTCTCTATTCTTCCATTGGTTTCCATATTCTCTATTCTTCCATTGGTTTCCATATTCTCTATTCTTCCATTGGTTTCCATATTATCTATTCTTCCATTATTATTTTACTTGGTCTATGTTCTTTACTATAAGGACGGATATGGAAACTTATATTGCAGCGACTCTCCTATATTTGATAAACATGGCTAATGATTTCAGTTTTTCCATGTTTAATTCTAATGTCACAATTTAAAAATTTGCATCTGGCAGATATAGTCACAATTATCCATTCCCACGCTACAGCTCACCTGCCGCCACGCGTCCCGACCCGTCCCGTCTAGCCTATATAAACCAGGCACGTACTGCGCACGGGCAGTCGCTTTCTGGCTTTCACATAGTAAAGAGCTACCACATAGAAAACAACATGGCACCCGTCATTAAAACCGAACATAACTTTGAAGAAGAACCAATGTCCAGGACGGATCAGTACAGGAAGGTGATGAAACCTCTCCTAGAGAGAAAGAGAAGAGCACGGATTAATGCCTGTCTTGATGAACTCAAGGATCTCATGGTGTTCGCTCTGCAGACAGAGGGAGAAAGCATCTCCAAGCTGGAGAAAGCTGACGTGTTGGAGTTGACTGTGAGACACTTGAGGAAGCTGAAGAGACAGCAGATGTTGGCCTTGAACCCTGGACTTGATCTGGATAGATTCCATGCAGGATATACTGCCTGTGCTACTGAAGTAAGCAAATGTCTTGCTTCTACCGGAGTAGATATTACAGTTGGATCTCGTCTTATGTCTCATCTTGGTCATAAACTAAACACAATAGAAACCTCAAGAGTTTCTCCTTTGAGAGTAAGAGTTCCATCCTCTCCCTCATCAGACTGTGGATACTCTTCAGGAAGAGATTCATCTCCTTCTCCGAGCAGTATTATTTCTCCTGTTTCCGGACTTTTACAGATCAGTCCTTCCATCAAACCTGAACCTCAGCTCAGCCCTGTCTGGAGACCATTCTAAACCTTAATTAGAAGCTTCATTTTTCCAACCTTCCCCATCTGTGATAGTTTATCAACATAAAGTACAAGAATATATAATAATAAATATAACTATATTGATCTCAAACAACTTTGTTCATTATTTATTGATAGTTTAAATCGTAGGAATAAGAATAATAGAGAAAATATGAAAGGTTAAAAGGTTAGATTTACACATTATAGACTACCTTGGTAAAAAAACAAGTTTTGAACTAAATATCAAATCATTTATAAAAGGGATTGAGTCTTTGCCACAAACTTAAATTTTTCAATCCCTTTATCTTTGCAAACTTTGATTATTTGATCTAACAGGTTTCATTGCTTGAAATATCTAGTGTCTGCAATATTGGGTTGCAAAGATATAGGGATCAGAAATTAGAGTTTGTGGCAAACACTCAACAATGTAGGAGATATATATAAATAAAGGCAAAGAATTAAAGATGAGAATAAGAAGAATAAAAATAATTAAGTTGAGAAACAAGAGACAAAATTTAGATTAATAAAAGTGCCTAGCGTAGAATCCATATTTACGGAAGAACAGAAAATAGAACTAATGAAAAAACCGAGCTTTGGTCCAGATCATATCATTATTATATTATTGTAAAAGATAAAGAATAAATGCGTATGAAACGCAGGTTGGTGAGAATAATTGTTAAAAGCACTGAAAGGGACAAGAAGTATAATCTTAAACGAACCTACATTTAAACCTTTATCTGATCAATAATGTAAAAGATATTGTATTCCAATATGTTTTCCTGCAGCAGAAATGCGCAATTTACTTGTAGAGAAACCAAAATTAAAAATGATTAGTTTTCAACAATATAAACATCGATACTTGAACAGACAAAACTTATCAGGGTACCGTTGTGAATCGGGAATTCCCATTTTGCATGGAGGGTCGGTTCTAATTACGTTTACAGTACCTTAAAAAAGAATATGGATGTGGACGACTGAATAAACAAAGATGTTGAATTCTAGCAATAAACTTTAGGAAAATAATCTCGCAACCTCGAATGTTCAACTCTAAGAACGGTTTTAAATTTCTTCTCCAGCAATAAACTAACTCTCCCATATCGTTAATTTGCTTTGGTTGATTTTTGTTACTCATAAAATTGTGTAAATCAATTTATATGTTGTTCAAAACAATAATTAAAACAATGATTTCATCAATATGTTTTAACCCTAAAATATCTAACGTTTTCTCTCTCTTTTTCTCAAATTTTAATGATAAGATTTTTAGATTTAGTTATTAGATTATATTTTTTTATATAGCGTACATAAATTTATATATTTCCATCCGTTCTCAGTTTAATTCTTCTTATTGCTGCATTGCTTCTGCTGTTCTGGTTTCATTTCTCCAGGTTGTAGCGGGACTGCAGGCCTTTTTAATATCAGTTTCTTCTAGGTTTCTTAATCATCTTCTCCGGTATTGTTTAAGCTACTTGAGGTCCAGCAACCTGGCACCCGGAGTAAACTGAAACTGGTCCGAACTCTGGCAATTCTAATCTCAGATTCATCTGTTGGGAGGACGGAGACTGAGCAATCATCAGAGCAAGTTTGGCCTCGAGAGCCTCGTTGATGGCGTTGTCCTCCATTTCTGTGTTGAAGGTCTCCTTGTTGTCCTCCTGCTTCCTGTAGACGGAAATGAGTTTCTTGAGGATGGATTTGATTCTCCTGGTGGTGGGTTTAGTATTCATGATGAGGATGGTTTGGGGTTGAATATCGGATTATGACTGAAATGGGTTCCACCTCCACCTGGCTTTTATACCAGTGGTTGCGGGGGTGGTCAGTGGTTGGGAGCTGGGGGCGGGGATTGGTTGGGTGGTTGAGAGAGGGGGGGAGGGCCGGTAGATTACCTGTAAACGGTTAAGTTTTGAATTCTTCACGGATGGATCTATTTCTGATTTCAAAATAAAATTACATTTTTCTGTTTTCTATTTTTCACCCTTTTTCATCAGATCAAAAAGAAAATCACGTTTTTCGGCGTCTTTATTTATACATTTTTTTCAAACTCTCAATGTAACTAAGTTTATTTTCTGATCTTTATATCTTTGAAACCTAATGTTATAAACCTTTGATATTCCTAACTTAGATTATTTGATCAAACTGGATTCATAGTTTGAAATATAAACGGTCTACGACATTGGGTTGCAAAGATAAAGTGATTCTGTTAAAACCTCAGTTTCGCTGGTCCTCGAAACTTTGATCCAGGCCATATCTCGGTAACTCTTTGAAGAGTTGGGATTTACAATGAACGTTTAAAATTACAAAACAAAGTAATAATAGTTCAAGGAAATAATCTCCGAATAAAAAACTTGATACATGAAGTCATGAAGATACAATGGAACCTTTCATATATTTATGTTTACATAGTGAGTGTACTGCAGTTTCTGGGAGCATGGTAAACAAACTCAATGCTCTGGATTGCCTAGAAATGGCTGTACACAAATGTATAAACAAAGATATTGGGGTGTCTGGTGTATCTTCCATAAGCAAAATAATCTCTATAGTATTACACAAAAAAAAACCAAATAAAAACTATTTTGTTAATTTTAAGGTTGATAGAAACGCGTTAACCCTTGTTTTAACTTCAGCAGACTGGTTCCGCTTAAAACTAGACATTTTTTAAATCAGATTTTTTACTATGATTTCATTTGGAAACTACAGATACCCTTGAAAAGTTTGATTATTTACATATTTCACCGCATGTAAAATATTTAATCCTGTTCCTAAAATCTCCAACCCTTCCCCTTATTTAAATTTCCATCAAGCCCTTCAACCCAGAGCTATAGCCTAGAATTACGTACATACATTAACCCAAGCACGTGTGGAATTCCCAGCGCTTTTATGCATTAAAATATTTGGTGAGTTAAAATATCCACATGTTGAACCCAGGGAAATATATCCGTATATATAGAGATGGAGCGTGGGAGAGATTAACGTGAGAATACAGAGCACTGGGGACCTGGAGCAGCTGGATGGGTTCCATCCAACCCCCTTGCGGTCAAACCCTCTCCAACCCACACCTGCTCCTCTCTCCCACTCTACTCAATACTAGACTAGGATTAGACAATATTAGATCATTCTTTACATCAACGGATCCAAGATATTTCAGAGGAATTTCTTAATCTCCTCGGATATGATCTCAATTTGGATTGGAGACAACAATTATTCATTAAGAAAATATTTGGAAATTCTTTTGTCAAGGATTTGGTTTTGTTCTTGCATCTGCAAATACTTTTATATAACTTTTTAAATTAGTTAAAGGGACTGTAGTCGGAATTGCAAGTGACTCTCCGTTAAAAAAAACAGTACACTTTAGACGTTAGGCACTTTCCAAAGGCATTTTCCCAAGGGCGTCTTCCCGAGTCACAATTGCGGCAACTTCCCAAAGGTTAAGTTAGGGCCGAGCGCTGTGGCTAGGATGGGCTAGGGCGCCGCGGCTAGAACAGGCGGGGGGCTGAGTGCTGCGGCTAGGTCAGATTTGGGAAGTTGCCGTTTGGGAAATTTCACATTTGGGAAGTTGCCACTATGGAAAATACCATTGGGAAGTTGCCACTTGGAAAAAAATCCTTTGGGAACGTGACTAACATCACCCTTTAGGGTTTATCTGATCAGGAATGAAGAAGATATCTATATTTAACTCTTTAACAAATCATTATTTTCAATTGTGGTTTCTCTAGAAAAGTAATTTGCATATATTTACTGCAGATACGATTGGGGAAATTATTAGAAATAAACACTTTTCCAGTTGGAAAAACGACGATATCTTCCACTGCCACATTATTGATCAGATAAAGGTTTAGCGGACGGACATAGCCCTCTTTAATTGAAAGGTAACTTTAAATTACAAGGACAGTCCCCTAACACAGTTAAATATCTTTACAGAATTGAACTCTTGCCTCAAACTCTAATTTTCTTATCTTTGCAATCTTTAATATTTCAAACTTTGACTTTCAGGTAAGTGTTAAAATTCTTAAAAATATCTTTTAAAAAGTTAAATATATCGGAATTCAACAAAAGACCAGCAGAATTTGTGTTGGCTTAGTTAAATAAAAATGTTTGTTTTTTTGTTGTTTTAATATTAAATTAAATGTTTTAAAATTAGTATATTTTAAACAAAAAGGATTAACGCCAATAATTTCTTAATTCTCTATTAAATAAATGTAGGCGCCGTATTTGTTTCAAAAATTATAAACTTGTTTGTTCTGAACCATGTGTTATTCTTGTCTGGAACAGTTAACAGCTATCTGAGATCCTATCCGGAGCAAGCGTCTCCGAGTCCTTCTCCGAACTGAAATCTATAAAATCCAACTAATTAAGATCTGTATCATGTACTAATGAGTTCATGAGGTTGAGAGATATAAGGGTTGGGTTGGATTACTCTCCTCCTCTCTTCTAAATTTGCTCAAATCTAAGAATCTTGGAATATCCTGAGATTCACGTCTAAGTCACAGATGACAGAAGTAGGGAGACCCAACCCTATCCAGTCCAAACCTATCCACAAATACTCAGGTGCACGTCTCGACCAAAATTCATAAAGATTCAGATAAAATTGATATCGGAGCAATCTAGGTTTATTTAAATCTTGTCGAGAGCTAAGGTTTCCAATTATCCGGGCTTAGGATCAGACAAGGTTGGATTTAGTCTTGGTTTACTCTCATTCAGCTTCTTTCTCAGGGTGTATGATGAGTAAGCTGGTGAGCTAAATATACTGAATAGGAGCTAGGGTGTGAAGGTTCGGACCACCCAGTCATAGATCCGTACTCCGGGCACAAAAACACTAGTTACATTCAACCCTGTGTTAGACAGCTAGATCTAACAATGAGGCTGAAACAACATGATTCTACGAAACCTTTTCAAATCAATCAACTCACACGTAAAAACGTCATTTACTCTTCTTCACGCCTTCTCACAACCACAGTGCATTGCAGCATTAGACGATACGTTCGCAAGGACACACTACAACATTAGAAATGTAAAATAGCCCCAGATTCTGTTCTTAACGTGCCATGGTTGTAATCTAACCTAATCTAAGAAGTTATTGGTGCATATTTTTTAACGTTGGAGGAGGGTTTAAATATTCTCTGATGACCTAAGACTCGTAAAAAGTATTTAAAATTCTCACGCCCCAACTTTTTTATTAAATTAATGCATCGTGAAACCTAAACCGAGCCACACAGTTTCCATGCAACACTAATTAATCAAGCAGAGGGAACAAAGAAGATTTTATTTCAAGTTGAATTTAGATCCCAGTCCCTTGATCTCCGATCTATTAATAGTTCCACTAGTCTTGAATATAGATCCTAGTCCCTTGATCTCCGATCTATTAATAGTTCCACTAGTCTTGCATATAGATCCTAGTCCCTTGATCTCTGATCTATTAATAGTTCCACTAGTCTTG
>NW_019396366.1:48475-59055 GCF_000591075.1 Eurytemora carolleeae | reverse complement strand
ATTGTTCTTAATAAATTAAACAGTGTTTCATCAAGCTGGTAACAACATAAAAGCTATTGTTCTTAATAAATTAAACAGTGTTTCATCAAGCTGGTAACAACATAGAAGATTGTTCTTAATAAATGAAACAGTGTTTTATCAAGCTGGTAACAACATGAAAGATTATTCTTAATAAATGAAACAGTGTTGTATCAAGCTGGTAACAACATAAGAGCTATTGTTCTTAATAAATTAAACAGTGTTTCATCAAGCTGGTAACAACACAAAAGATTGTTCTTAATAAATTAAAACCAAAAACAAATAATATAAAAGGAGCAATAGTATTTTGAAGGAAGAAGAAAAAAAAAGCATTGTAATAAAGTTTTATTTCATAAAAGATTTAAAAAACAGCTTTTTCTGATTTCAATAAATGGATTAGGTACATAATAAAGAGACTGTTCTCTGCTACTCCCAATCCTCATCATCATCCATCCTTCCAAACCGGGCTGTTAAGAGAAGGGCGAGTGAAGGCTCTGTATTATTAGCCCTGTTCCAACTTAAGATAAATTTCCACACATCTTCTTCTGTGCACCTTAATCCATGGTCTGAAAGTATTTCTATTAGATCAGCTTCAGGAAGATTTAAGATTCCTGATTTCGATGATTCTTTTACTAGACTGAAATTGTTCAGTATAAAATTCAGGGCTGAAGCTTTCAAATTTATGAAAAAGTAATCCAGTGCAAACATGTAGAGCTCCACAACGTTCTCTGGATTCAAGATTTTCTCCATGAATAATTCACATTCTTCAACAATTGTGCTGATCCCGAGGAAATCAGCAACTTTAATCATATCTTTCACATTCTTATCGTTGATCTCGCCTTCACCGTACATCGCTCGAGCTAAAACTGGATACAGCTCATCTTTTGTCATATTCAAATATATTGTTGAAGTTTGTTGACGTTCTAATTTCTTTCCTTTCTTGAACGGTCCATTTAACAGAACATCAAAGAATGGTGAACTATAAACTAGCATTAGTCTGGTTGCTAGGAACGATTGGTTATCATTTGTATAGATTAGTATGTCACTTGACTCTTGAGAACTTCTAGTCATAGACATAAATTCAAACAGCCTATCCTCTGACATTTTCGATTCAAATATATTTGAATATTGCGAAATTTGCAAAGGCCTTTTTGCGCATTTTCTTTGTGAAATTTTAATTTTAACAAAAGAATTAATTGTTTAATATTTGTAGTTGGACCCAAGCACAAACCAGTTAGTGTTGAACGAGGTCATTATAGACCGAGGACCATCTCCTTATCTCTCCAATATAGATCTCTACCTTGATGGCAAGCTCATCTCATGGGTTCAGGTTTATTCATTTTTCGTTACTAAAAAAATCTATTTTGAAATAACTTGAAAAATTTGTGGTCTCTACTTAAAAATCCTATTTCCGGCTAAACATTTTAAAGACAATCTTCATCTTGGGACTATTTTAAGATATGAGCTAATTAGGGGTTAAAAAGATATAATGTGCTTTTAATTATCAATATGAACTGAAATTTTTATTGACATTAATATCAGATACCATAAATTAAGAAATTACGTGTAAAATCCCTTTAAGCTATTTAATTCATAATTTATCATAAAGATAACTTTTTGCTTACATATCAGAATTCAAAGCTGAAACAAAGCACTAGTCACAAACTCTAGCTTTCTAATCCTGATATCTTTAAATCCTAATTTTGTACACCTTCAGTGATAACCAGAAAACTCTGGAATAGAAAGTCGACTTTTAGACACAAGTTATGACTTTAAATAGGTCAATGAACATGAGGCACAGTAAATGTGCAGTGTTAGCAGACCCATTTCACTTAGTACGTCATTTGTAACAACATCAAATGTACTTCAGTATTATAATACTGTCGTATTCATATTCTACAGTTTTCTGGTTATCACTGTATGATTTTTCGAACTATTAATAATGCTAGTTCAAATAGCCATATATGTATTCTTTAATCTATACATAAAGGTTTAACTATGTATCCTTAAACTAAATCTAGAGGTTTCACTATGTATCCTATAAACTAAATCTAAAGGTTTCACTATGTATCCTATAAACTAAATCTAAAGGTTTAACTATGTATCCTATAAACTAAATCTAAAAGGTTTAATTATGTATCCTTTGAACTAAATCTAAAGGTTTAATTATGCATCCTTTAAACTAAATCTAAAGGTTTCACTATGTATCCTAAAAACTAAATCTAAAGGTTTAACTATGTATTCTATAAACTAAACCTAAATGTTTAACTATGTATCATATAAACTAAACCTAAAGGTTTAACTATGTGTCCTATAAACTTAACCTAAAAGGTTTAACTATGTATCCAATAAACTAAATGTAAAAGGTTTAACTATGTATCCTATAACCTAAACCTAAAGGTTTAACTATGTATCCTATAAACTAAATCTAAAAGGTTTAACTATGTATCCTAAAAACTAAATGTAAAAGGCTTAACTATGTATCCTTTAAAATAAATCTAAAAGGTTCAACCCATCTTGGTACAATTAGTCTTGCCCATAAACAATCTTGACTCCTTATTCTCCTCCAGTCTGATCCATATAAAGACGGAGCAGGTGCCAAGGACGTGTAGACAATACTCCGGGTCCAGGGGGTTAATACCACTCCCTAGGGGAGGACGGATACAATGACATTTGAATATCATGGGACAAAACTGGGATAATAGGTTGGAGATTAATATTTCTCCTCTGGGTCCGTCCTGAGTAGTTCCAATTATACCCCGAGATAAACATCAAAATATAAATCTTTGAAAACGTTGGAATAAAAGACAGTTTGAAAGATAGAAAAGACTCTAAATCGTCTAAATAAATATACAGTTTCGATGGTAAACCTTGTATGTAATGTTAAATCCTTACATTTCTTGAAGTTTTTCTATTTTATCGATTGTTAGCTCAACCTTGAGGGGCTAAATATTCTAGTTTAAGATTAGGATCAGGTTTTCAAGGGTCGGGAGAACTTACCAATGTTTACTGACACTTATCCTGTTTGATGTATGTAGCCCGGTATACGTTCTTTCAGTACAATTCAATATACGGAGCAATGCATGAACCTGCAAACAGATTTAAACTGAAGGTAAAAAATTGCAAAACCGTTTAAAATTCTCTAAAAGAACCTTTCCACAGTTATTATGTCTTGACATTCAAGTTTTATTTACATTTGTTATTACTTAATTTATATAATTGGGGCCTAAAACTGAAATGCAGTTTAAGAAAATTAAACACATGGAAAATATCTGCAAAAATGAATAATTTCTCTACTGTTTATCTACCTGGAGCAAAGGATGAATGATAAAGAAGCCGAACCTTGTCATAGGGGATTTATAAACCTTAGTGCTTGCATGTGTGTTGTGTACATTGTTTGGAATTTAGACGATTAACTGCGGCATTTGAGAAATATCTATAAATCCGCCAATATTTACTTTTAGAGCATTTGTTTGTGCTTCTCAGGGTATAGAACTTAGAAGCACGGTATTATACTTTACTCCGACCCCCCTCCCCCACATCGTTTTTCCATTAAAAGCTTTGAAAAAATTAGATCTTTATGAGTTCTCTGCTCGTTATTTATTTCTGTATCTTTAGAAAATATTAAACATTTTTTTGTCCCAAAACATAAACATTAAGTGTCTTCGTACATATGCCTGATCATATTCCAACGTTTCTAGAATACTTTGACTAGAAAATGTATCAGGACATAGGCAAGCACATAAGAATAGAGGACAGAAAGGAATGGCGAAACTTCAAAATCGTTCGTTTTTATGCATAATGTAGATGGCTCTGACAACATAAACGATTATGATGTGAACTACAAATAATATAAACAATAATATTATTTTTGAAGAATAAAACTAAATTCATATTTCGTATCATGTATCCAACCTACTGGGAAAAACAAACATATTTTGACATCCCTAATTTCTGCAGCTTTGACAAAACAAACTAATTTTATTATCAAGCTTTTCTAATAACACCGGCTCTTTGTATTCTATGCTTGGGATAAGTAAACAAGCTCTCCTGGTACACCTAGAGCACAGAGATCTGTGGTTTTATCAAACAAAATTTCATATTTACACAAAACTATTTTAATCGTTTGGTTCATTTCATAAAAATACCGCGCCCGCATTTTTGTTTTGTTTTTACACCAGTATTTAGGGAAGATACAAGCGCACACAGTGGAATTTAAAGTATTTAAGCAGGTGGTGACGTCATTCAGAGTATGTAATTTTATGTATAGAAGGGGGGTACTGTGAGCTAACACAAGTGAGACTTAAACTTTATGTTACCAATAAACACATCGGTTCAGATTGCTAATAATACATCAGAAGTCAGAACTGAAAATTAAGTAAAATTTACCTATGTTAAAGGTTTTATCATAATAGCTTGCCTACTGACTCTTAATGAAATCCCCAATATATAACTCTATACTACTTACTTAGTTTTCAATCTTGTTACTCTAGAGTGTAATCTTATTGCTAGCTTGAAATCTTAAAGATAGCTTCAAATCTTATTACAAGTGTTCAATCTTGTATTCTTATCAATAGCTTGAAATCTTGTTACTATAGCTTTGAATCTTGATACTATAGCTTGCAAACTTATTTAATAGCTTGCGATCTTATTAATAGCTTGCAATCTTTTATTAGCTTGCAATTTTATCAATAGCTTGGAATCTTGAAACTATAGCTTGCAAACTTATTTGATAGCTTGCGATCTTATTAATAGCTTGCAATCTTATCCCTGGCTAAAATATCTTATTTTTATAGCTTTGTATCTTACTAGCTTGCTTTCTCTGTACGTGAAAGTGTAAAACCAAGAGAAAGATTAGAAAGAGGTTTCTGGGGGAGAAGGGAAAGTATTTCGAGCTTTCCGTAGATAGGAATACATAACATACCCGGAGCCAGTAGTTCAAACTATCTACAGAAACAGAGAAAGGAAAAGAAAGAAAGAAAGTGTATAATCTGAAAAGGGAGTGTGTCAAGTTTATTTAGATCAAGAATATTTATCATTCTTATTTTTATAAATTCCATTGAAATAGGGGGTTTAATCGTTTTATAGACAGATAGACAGATAGACAGATAGACAGATAGACAGATAGACAGATAGACAGATAGACAGATAGACAGTGATGCTAAATAAACGTGGGAAGAACTAACCACCCCCCGTGTCACCTGGTTAGAACTGGACCCGGAGAGGGTTTAATCTAACCTTGGGAAAATCAGAACCGTGTTCGGATTTAATCCTTAATCCATCATAATGCTGTTAGGACGGGTACACAGACAGACACACAGACTGTCAATGATTTATGTAAATTCTTAATTGATAAAAGTACCGTCGGTCCCGTCGGATCCTATTTTTATTTTTATTTTTGGTAACTGCAGGCATAACACCAAGGTATTAATGCAAGGAAAGTTATTTCAGAGGTGTACGCATTTTTTGTACTGCAGTGTACTGTCTTTGGACGGAAAAGTAAACACAAGACGGATGTCACAGCCTGGAATCAATTTTCACAAAAATAATCTATGAAATATATGAAATATTCTGGTCATAGGAAACTATTACGTGAATTTTCAAATTTTTTTTAATTAAATGCTTATATCCTCCTCGGATACTAGACGAACACTAAACATCTATTCTTGTTTACAAATTCCGCCCAGAGAGAACTGGTTTCAATATGTACGCAGAGTATACGCAACTGCAATTAACTTTCCTTGCATTAGTACCGTGCTTAACACCAAAAATTAAGAATATGTTAAAGAGACTGTAGACGTAATTTACAGTGACTCAGCACTTGTGATGTGGCTTGTTCAATTTACAACGGTACCCTTTAAACCTTTGTAGGATTAAGAGTAAAAAATATCTTTTAAATGAGATAGTGTTTCTCTCTGAAAATTGATTATTTTGAAAATTAACACTTTTTTAGCTGGAAAACTTTCGATCCTCGATATTTCTTAATTAAATAAAGCTATATAGGATAAAGATAAAGAGGCAGGGTCACATGAAATTACAACAACAATCCCTTTAAAGTTTAGTTAATATTCATTATTGTAGACAAATGTATGTTAACAAGATTAGTTTATAGTATACATGTTCAATATGCATACATGGGAAAAATTGCTATCTGCATTAAGGACATGTCTCAATTGCTAGTTGCCTGATATTGGGATTTTTAGAAATAGGATAATAAAATAAACATTGGTCTCGATTATACTTACACCGCTCAGAATTATCCTGTGTACCGGGGGTTTTGTACTTACATAGTTAAATTAGGAACTGTATAAGAAAATACAACAGATTAAAAAAAAAAATTTAGATTTGTGGTTCTCCGGGTATACATTTCATCTGTCCAGTGTAGGATTGTATACCTGACCCTGTAGTTCTGTGTGTTTACTGATCCCCGTCCAATGTCAAGTCCTGAATTACTGAAACCTGATCCAAGTTTAGGACCTGGAGAACCCGGAGATCGTGAGAACACGCGTCCTAACCCGGACCCACGCCTACACATGTGCTAAACATATTCTACATGTGACAAAACATTTGGAAAACTTTCTACCCGTCCTGTAAATACCAGAACTTCTCCGAGGAATCTTCATTTTACTCTCACAACTCAAGGAAGAAAGATGTGCAACCTGTGCAATAACGAGGAGAGGTTTCCTCTGCCTACTAGGAGATCCTACCGGAGAACAATGAAGAAAGTTACTAAGCGCAAGTTAAGTTCTCAGTCCAGGATTAATATTAATCGGTTCTGGAACCAGATCGAAGAGTTTCAGTATAGACGCGAAGACGAGATAGTTGACATCGAAACTCTTGAATGTGATAGAGAGGTGGAACAGGTGTTTAAAAAGGACGAACTCTTTGAAGAGTTCTCTGATGAAGACCAATTCTACTCTGCAACTGGAAGTGCAGACTCCACCTACTACTGTTCTGCTACCGGAGAAACTCCGAGTCCCGTCTGGTTTGTCTCCTATCCTCAACCAAGTCCTCCTTCTCCGATGTTCAAGCTCCCTCAACCTCCATCCTTCTCCCAATCTAAACATCTCCTGGAGCTGGCACGAAGCTTTAAATCCTTCACTCTCTGTACGGCTGTTTGATGAAAGAAGGGTTCAGAATTTATAAATCCAAACCTGTCTTCCAAAAATTTACTTACGTAACTGTGATATCTATTATATAATATATACTTATGTTGAATCAATAAAATATTGAATTTAAATAGATTGTTTTTTTTTGTAATTTGTTAAATCTGATTTATAGATAGGTTCTTCTAGCTTATTGTAGTTCTCTAGGTTCTCATTGTCTATTGTAGTGTATTGGTTTTTTTTTTGTAGTCATGAACTGGGTTATTGTTTATTATTGTATGTTCTTTTTTATTGTAGTGTACAGGGTTTTTGTTTATTATTGTACTATGTTCTTATTTATTGTAGTGTACAGGGTTCTTGTTTATTATTGTACTATTTTCTTATTTATTGTAGTGTACTGGATTCTTGTTTATTATTGTACTATGTTCTTATTAATTGCAGTGTACTGGGTTTTTGTTTATTATTGTACTATATTCTTATTTATTGCAGTGTACTGGGTTCTTGTTTATTATTGTACTATGTTCTTATTAATTGTAATGTACAAAGGTTATACATGAAGTTGTACGTTTTTAAATTCTATATTCTGAATGTTTCATACGGTTTCTCTTTGGCTGTAATTGTCGATAGTTCAGTAGCGAGTAGATTAAATATGATTAGGGAACATGATATTATGATCTGTCAAGTATCTATCACTACTCTGAGATAATCAAATGCTTGAGTATGTCTCATAAACCCTAGGCCTGAATCCTAAGCAGTGGGAGCAGAGCTTAAAGGGGTTCCCATGTTCCCAGGTTCTCATCAAATCAATATTCAGATTAATCGCTTACAGGAGTCAATCATCGACCTGGTAATCATTGGGAATCAAATCTTCTGGAGGAGAGAGAGGAGTAAAAACAAGGTTCAGGACGGCTCTCAAGTATCTCCCGGCCATGGGGCAGAATATTTGTGGGCGGAGAACCAATTTGAATCCGTCCATTCTTTCCCCAATTCCATCATTATCCTCGCCAAATTTATTTAATTATAGTGAACAAATAGAATTCATTAAGTATCGGTGGCTTTGTTCCAATTATTTGAATCATAACAATTTTTGATTTTAAAGTTTTGTTTATTTCTCATAGGCTAAAGACAAAGAAAATTGTATTGTAAATTGTTTTTGTTAGGGTGTTTTTATCATTTAAACTGGAATAGAGAGAAAATAGGGGAGGGGGCGGGGGGGGTAGAAAATCATAATTCTCTTTGTATAGAAAACTAAAGTCTGTTTAGTTTTGTGTAAGATCTTTTTGGTTTAATATCATCACTGTTATTGACGGTTACAATGGATCTAGTTCCGGAGAGGTTCAAAAGTGCATGAATTACGTTACAATTCTCTCTTTTTCTAATCTAATGATAGTCGTCTAATCTCCAGGTCTCTCTCTCTCTCCGCAACAGGGTGATGATTGTCAAAATACGAGTTAAACCCTAACCTTGCATCGTTTTTGCTCCAGGTACCAGGTTGAACAGGGTCTAGCGTATGAATCGGGACTAATTGCAATCAAGATAAACTTGGCTTGTTTGGATCCTGGATGAGAAGAAAGTGTGGGAACGGAACCCCAAGATAAGATTTATATCATGTTATATCTGGGGAGAGAAAAGGCAGGGGGCCAAGATTGGGTAGCTCAAGGAAGCCTAGAGATATGGGTTCCTCCGCTTTAACAACGTTATGCCATAATCTCCCCTGCGGGCCGCGCCAAAATCCCCAGCTCTGCCCTTATCTCGGTCGGGACGGGTCGGGTTAGAGGTCCCCTAGTAGTACTAAACAATCCAGTGGAAGCGGAGAGAGGCAGTCATTCTTTAATCATCGACGGAGCAACATGTGTCGCGTACATGAACGTAAAACCTTATCAAAATCGTTGATTCTCCCCAGAAGGTTGGTGGTAACTGCTAAGATCAACCTGAATAAGTTCTGGACGGAGCTAGAGGAGATATATCAGGGAAGGACGAGTTCAACTCTCATGGTACTCCCGGAGCTGGAGGATGAGAACGTGGAGGAGCAGAACAGATTTAATGAGGAGAGAGAGAAGAGAGAACTACATTGTAATACAGAGGTTCAAAGCTGAAGGATTTCAATCTGGATTGAGTTTTTGAAAGTGACTTTACGGAGCAAATCACAAGGTAAAGGATATCTAAGCACTGATCCTAGATGTTACAGCACCCGGAGAAAGACCTAACAACAGCTGAACCCTGAGAAGAAACCCTAGACCTGGTAGCGAGTATTTGAATATTCTGAAAGCTAAACCTGAAAACTTGCTGTCCCAGATCTTGATTATTGCTGAAGAGTTCAAGAAAAGAAAAAGAGAATATAAAGAATATGAAGTTTTATTTATTAAAATAAATATTAAACCATTTCAAATTAGTTTATTTCTTGTCATAAGTCAGTTGAGAGAAGAGAGAAGTATGAAAAAGAAAGGATTTAAATAAGAAGGATTAAACTGAAAGAAGAGAAGAAACAGATTAAACGTAAAGATTTGAACCAATATATACCTTCGACTCCCAAGTTAGAAGGAGAATGGACGCTCTACATACAAAGAGCCTCTTAGAAGAAGCGTGTCGGAGTGATAGATGTTAAATGTAGAATAGATTAAATGTCGTCTTTTATAATTTATTTTTCCTTTTCCAAATAGGTAGAAACGACAGTTTACCACAAGGCAATAATAATAATTTTTGATGTTCATCTGCTTAAGGTTTTCTTCTAAAGTAAAAAGTTTTGCTCACATAAATTATATTCGATTAATAATTAATTATCGAAAAACACTAAAAGGAAGGATTATGTACATCATATATTTTGAGTATTTTAAGATAATTTTTGAAACAAATAAATTTTGAACGAAAAATAAGGATATTATCAGTATATAGTGGCCTGTTAGATGACTAAGGCAGAATTCTTGGAATACAAATTGTTCATTTACTGGAAATAAAGTTCTTATCGAGATCTTTTAAATAATTGAAATTGGGTTTTATAATTTCTATAAAGTGCATGGTGGTCACCACTTCTTAATATTTATTATAAAATTATAGCGCTTAGGATTGTAAAAATGATTAGCTCAATCATTTTTGAAATGTTTATGAACAATTAATAATTGAAGTTGTACAGTTAAGTTCAAATTTTATTCGATTAAAAACTCTAGTTAAAAATAACTTAATGGAGCAGGATGTAAATTTTTTTTAAACACTGTACAAATACAGGGTGTCCCAATAAACATGGGAATTCATTGACGAATTTGATATCGTCTTTTTAAATAATTCTTTGATTTTGTATTGTGATACCTACTGGATACAAGAAAATTACAGTATACAAACAGAGTAAACTTGTCCGTCTTCACAGTTCATCTTGCGGAGACATTATAGACACATCTTTACAGTCTTTTACCCTTTTCATAAAATAAACTTTAGCAGACGTATATATCCTGTATATATCCT
>NW_019396366.1:3748-48368 GCF_000591075.1 Eurytemora carolleeae | reverse complement strand
AATGTAACCGGCCACCTTGTAACGGGGGGAGGATGAGGAGGGGGGGGGAGCAATGTTTATCTTTTTGTAAACTTTGTCCTTCAGAACGTGGGAAGAGTGTTAGGATGGAGACTCCACGCTAAACTAGAGATTAGCACCAGGCCTGACATATAACACGTGGATCATCTCTACCCTCTTTACACCCTAGAGTTGTAAACAAACACATTGAACCAGGCCGAATCTTGCAGATATATGGACCTGTTCAACCCTCCCCTGGAGATATAGAGAACCCTGTTCAACCCTCTCCCTGGAGATATAGAGAAACCTGTTCAATCCTCCCCCTAAACATATGAAGAACCCTGTTTAATCCTCCCCCTCAGTATAAATAGAACCCTGTTCAATCCTCCCCCTGGAAATATAAAGAACCCTGTTCAATCCTACCCCTAAAGATATAAAGAACCCTGTTCAATCCTCCCCCAGGAGATACAAAGAACCCTGTTCAATCCTCCCCCTGGAGATATAAAGAAGCCTGTTCAATCCTCCCCCTGGAGATATAAAGAACTCTGTTCAATCCTCCCCCTGGAGATATAAAGAACCCTGTTCAATCCTCCCCCTGGAGATATAAAGAACCCTGTTCAATCTTCTCCTGGAGGTATAAAGAACCCTGCTCAATCTTCTCCTGAAGGTATAATATAAAGAACCCTGTTCAATCCTCCCCCTGGAGATATAAAGAACCCTGTTCAATCTTCTCCTGAAGATATAATATAAAGAACCGTGTTCAATCCTCTCCCTTGGGCCATGACTCAATGAATAGTGAGAAGTAGTTGAACTACGTAAACTAAGTTGAATCCTTTCTGTTTTTACTAAAGAGAAGTGATTCAACGAAGTTCATGTGTTCAAACATTTCTCGCAATTCATTAAATCTGGTCCCTGGTAATATCTAATTTTAAAAATTTTTTCATTTTAAAATTTCTTCGTTTAGTTACCCTCCCCTTTTAATTTCAACCCTCCACCTACTAAGCGGATCATAAATTTATATCTTATTCCTTTTAATCCTTAAATCCCAAATCATTAAAAGTTATAACGCCAGATCCAGGAGTTTAAAGTGAGACTAAAGGATTTGATCTCTGGGATTGTTTTCACCTGGTTTATACAACCTTTGTATTGTTCTTCAACCTAGAGCTTAATTACAAGGTTAAACCCTTCCCCCCTGATAGAAGAAGGATTTAAAATCAGAAATCATCTAAACCATCTCATATCGATGTTTAAATGTTGAAAACAGTTGGAAAATAGTTTTTATTTTAATCTTTCTATTTGAGTTTACAACCAGGAGCAGTCAAATAAATGATAAGGGTTTAGGTTTGATGGATCAACTGGAGTTGCCACATCATTTATCCAAATTAACCTCCCCTCCCCTCAAATGCCTTCCAAACCGTTCTCCCCTTTGAGCCTGGAATTTAACCGATTATGTTCTTGTTGCTTATGTGACATTAATCCCTTGGCATTTCGTTAATTGATGCAGGGGGTACCAAACAGGACTCAGTTAGCTCCCCTACTCCCTTTTCACCTACCCCAGATCTTGATTATTGCTGAAGAGTTCAAGAAAAGAAAAAGAGAATATAAAGAATAGGATACCAGGAGGGGGTTGATTAGAAGTTAGATGAACTTGCAAAGATTACTTGTAAGGATTGTATGGATTATTATCAAGAATTGTAAATAATAAATAATAAATACCAAGATCTAAAATCTATTCTTCTACTTCAGTAGAATATTTATATTTCCTAGATAACAATCCAACTCTCTTCAGTTTTGTACACAAACATTTTTTAAAAGATAATTTATTTTAAAGCTTTTATTAGAATTCTCTCAAAGCACTCCTGCCTATTTTGTATATTTTTATTCTTAAAATTGCGCAAACCGCGTTTTCCTGTACTCTTCATAGTACATTTACACAAACATATTTATGTTTATTGTTCATATAATTTTTACTCTAATGATATGATTACTGTGTTGTTGACTTGTGTCAACCCTACTAATTACCCTTCTCCAGGTCTACCTCTGACCCTGGGAAGGTTTGCCTGGTGTCACAACCATCTCCATTATCAGATTGAACCCGGGCCCAGGGTCTCGTTCTCACGATCTCAACTGGGAAGATAGGGCAGGTGCGGGAGGGAGGGAGGATAAACCCCACCCCTCTGATTACTGCCCCCCCCCCTTTCCTAACTCCCCTACTCCTAGCTCCCCTACTCCTAGCTCCCTTACTTCTCGCTCCCCTACTCCTAGCTCCCCTACTCCTAGCTCCCCTACTCCTAGCTCCCCTACTCCTAGCTCCCCTACTCCTAGCTCCCCTACTCCTAGACCCCCTACTCCTAGCTCCCCTACTCCCTGCTCCCCTAGTACCTGCTCCCCTCTCTGTCAGGTGGAATAATCCCTATAATGAAACCTAAGCTGTAGTTGCCCCCCTGGAATGCGGGGGCCCGAAACCTTGCTATTCATAAAACCAAATCATTTTTAGAAAACATCAAATGTAACCGGCCATTTAGAGACAAAACTAGTTCATTTTAAGGATGCATTTTCACCCGAACCAGCTTTTTAGACTCCTTTGAGATAAATGAAAAAAATATATGGTTTTTTGTTCACTTTAGGCATGAATAATACAAAATTTGATACTGTTGCCAAAAAAGGAATTTCTTATGAGAATTATTATAACCTTAATTTTTTAGCTATTCATGAAACATAACCAAATGATTTATCAAGAATCAGAAAAAAATGCATTAAAATTAGGTTTTGAAACTGAAAAAACTAAAAAGATTATCATGGAATTAATTTTCAAATAATCATTTTGGAAAAATCATTTCCACATAAAAAATCCCGTTTCTATCAAACCTTTTGACCCTGAAATTTATAAGATTTATTTGCACTGTTTGTTTCCGCTGCTAAATCTGAAATCTTAATTAAACACATACAATCTACAAATTACAATATGAAAAATTGGGAGATTTTCTTGATCATGTTTGCGGGTTTTATGAAATACGAGATTCAAGATCTTTCTTTTGAACAGAAATTATCTCAGCATGGGCTTATCTCCCCTCAACCGTTTTCTAAAAATGGAGGAGAGGAGGGGACACCATAATTTGAATGTAGATTGAAAATGGTGATATCGGGCCTGATGAGATGTGACGCTCTATGATCAGAAGATTTTCGTAGATAAGTTTTATTTTTGAAGATCCGACAAACCGATATGATCGTCACAACTAGTATTGATGCTAGGTGGAGAACTCAACCTGACAACCTTCTATGTTATTAATTACTTAAGCTTTAAGAGTCAAAAATATGTCGAAATCTATTTGGCACTATTTTGTTTTAAAAAATACTTCTTGACATTTTTGAGCGTCAAGCAGTCAGAATTTAGTCTTAATTTTTGGAAAATTTTCCAGGTGGAAAATTCAATTAAGAAAATATTTTTGTGATATGTTTAGGGACCCTCCCTTTCTCAACCCCCCCCCCCTCCAACCACCTCCTTCAAGTCCCCTCATGGGGCTCATATTTGCATTCCATGCTTAACAGGTGGGGTTCGGGGAGAATACATTCCTGGACTAAAATTCATTAAAATTCCTCATATGCTTCATGAAATTATATTTTTTATGGTCCATTAGAACAATAGTTGGGTTTACAAAGCAATCCCTTTTATTGTCTGGCATGTATCACTCTTTTTTATAATTATAATATATACGTTCACTTTCTTTTAAAGAAATAAATTTTAAGTTATTTCACATTTATGACTTCAACCTTTTCTAGGCAGCTTTAAGTCCTTCTGACATTACATATATTGGCAATATTTGGGCTCCTAAACACAATTTGGCTTTTTTAGTTTTTAATTTTAAGTCTTTTTGGCATTATATTGACAATTTTCAGTCCTCCTAAACTAATGCTGGCCATTTTAGGTCCTTCTTGACATTTTATTGGCAACTTGAAGTCCTCCTTACCTTATCTTGGCCATTTTAAGTTCTTCTGACACTATATATTGGCAATTTTCGATCATCCTAACCATAATTTGGCTTTTTGAAGTCCTGATATTTGATTGGCAATTTTTAGTCCTACTAACAATATATAGGCAATCATTAGTCCTACAGACAATATATTGGCAATTTTTAGTCCTCCCAACCTTATCTTGATAATTTAAAGGCCTACTGATATTAATTATATAATTATATTCAAAGTCTTTCTGACATTATATTGGCAATTTTGTCATCCTAACCTTATTTGGCAATTTTAGGCCCTTCTGACACTACACTGGCAATTTTCAGTCATCCAAGCCTTATCTTGGCAATTCTTGATTATTTTGGTCCTTTTTAGTTGTCAGTCCTTTAAACAATTAAAATTTAAGCTATATTTAAAAACTACCACGCCTCTTTTCCTCATTCCAGTATTCTGCCCCGCCTCTCCTATACTCCGTTTAAAATTCGGCTCCGCCCTGCAACTGTCAAAATTTTGAGACCCTTCCGTCAAAAGTTCCAACATAATTCATCAAAATATTGGCAGTTAATTATACCAACATAGTTCAAGATTCTAATATTCAATTTTCTTACTTTCCTAGTAAAGAAATTGATGATTCGCCTCAAACTCAAATCTTCTAATTCCTTGATCTTTTATATCTGATGGTGTAATTGATATTTCAAAGTTTGACTACTTTATCTAACAGCATTCATGGCTTGAAATACCAAAGGACTAATCATAAATTTATATAATTATTTATTTTTATATATATAAAGAGTATTCAATATTCAGTCTCTGATGTGATGAAGTTAATCAACGAAAAGAGCAGAAATGAAATTAAAAAAGTTCTAAAAGAAATATTTTTGAAAAGTTGTACACTCGTAAATTATTAAGATTAAGAATATCTTTATAAATGTTACCAGTGTGCAATGAACAGTTATCTCTGTGATAAACATCTGATCTGTGAAGGCTGTCTCGTCTAAACATTTAGGAGCCATTTTTTCAAATAATGATAATTATTTCTCTATCCCTGTATATTCTAGTACCCGGAGCAGACGAATCCTACCCAATTTCTCTATATTTAAACGCTGATAATGTGAAAATTATAGATTCTATTCTCGGCTCATCTAATATTATGCTGAGAGCTAAGGGAGACAGTAATCAAATTAGTAAATATTAGAATAGGGTTGGATAGGGTTGGACCCGGAGTAAGGTCCAGCTTCAAATTACTGGTCAGCTCTGTTCTTGCACGTGCACAGATCCAGCCAAAAATAATCCTCTTACTCTCATCCATCATTCTTCTGTCCAAAGATTAAACCTTGTTCCCACTAACAGGAGGGGAGGTTAACCCTAGTAGGCTCGCGCGGAAATTGTCCTGTCCGTGGTTATATTGGGTCAGGGGTAGGGTGGTAGGTTATAAATACTGAGCAGTGACTGGGTTGACCCATTACTAGCTGATACTCCGACCCGACAAGGTTTAAACAATAAACATGGCTGTCCTCTTCCCTACACTATCTTCCATCAAAAACAAGCTGAAGAGAAGAAACAAGTACAACAAGTTGGAGAGAAGTCCGAGCGAAGAAGAACTTGAGAACTCTGCCAATGAGTACTTGGAGAATAAGATCAGGGAAGGGATTAAGAACGGAAATATTGTCCTGGTTCTACCTCCTCCTATCTGCAGAAAATGTTTGAAGAAACTGTAAGAATTCGCGATGCTTTAAACCCTGTACCTGAACCTGGAAACCTGAATGGAATCCTTTCTTCTCCGAACCTTCTCTTGTGATTTTCAAACTGTGATATTCTGCTCTTCTACACTCTGCTCAGCGTTAACCCTGAGATGCAACAGATCAGACGTCTTCCAAGGATCAGTTTTTAGAATCTTCCATCCTGAACCCTGCTCCTCTAGATATACTTATATACATTTCATTATAAATAAAACTTTATTAAGCTTACATTTGATTTAATTCTTAGGGTTTCAATATGACAAGAAAATAGATTTTTATTAAACTGGATAGATTGATAGATTGAATAAAGAAATTAAAGAGTAGTTGATCAGAAAGGATAGATTGAGCACAACTAGAAAATAGATCAAGATGAGTTGACTACCATATACTCATGGAAAATAACAACAACATCAAAAAATATATAGAATGATGGATAAATAGATATAGATAGATGGATAAATAGATATAGATAAATGGATAAATAGATATAGAAAGATGGATAAATTGATATAGATAGATGGATAAATAGATATAGATAGATGGATAAATAGATATAGAAAGATGGATAAATATATATAGATAGATGGATAAATATAGATAGATAGATGGATAAATAGATATAGAAAGATGGATAAATAGATATGGAAAGATGGATAAATAGATATAGAAAGATGGATAAAAAGATATAGATAGATGGATAAATGGATATAGATAGATAGGTATAGATAGACAGATATAGATAGACAAATCAATTATAGCAACATAATAGACAGATATATAGATAGAGATACAAAAGCAGAACATGGACTAGATTTAAGGGATTTCAAGAAGTAGTTGAACCGCGCAAACGTAGTTGAACCACTTTCCTTGTCTGGTGGTTCAAGTTTAAGAGAAGTTGGTAAACTACGTCTAAGCTGTTTAAAGAACTTGAAATTGTTCAGTGTTTCGGAACCGGTTTTTGGCGGTTCATCGAATCGGTTTAAATTTTTTAAATAGATACATTAACCAATGATTGTGAGAATAGAATAGGTAGATAAAATGGATAGATAGACCAGCTAAAGCTATTTAAAAGATGACTAACTTGAGAATTCAGCTTTACCTGGAACCTAAACTCTCTCTAAAACAGTAAACCTACTCAACTTAGAATTTTTTTTAAAACATTGTTGATATTTATTTCTGATCAATTTTTAATTATTGATTAAAAAATGACAGAAGATCACATTCTTAGAGATCACGTCAGCTAAAGTAAGTTTCATGTTGGATTTAAATCTTTAATGTTTTCAATCATGGCTCCTCTCCTTAAAGTGTTTTCTAGAAGAACAAAAATATTTGTAATCTCTAGTATGCAACTACATAAAAAAGTTTTCTTATACTTGTGCGTAAAATAAAATTCAGAGAACCTACGATGTCACAAAGTTGTACCAGAAATATCGCATAAATTTTACCTTCCTCTTCTATCTAGTTGAGTGTGGGTTTAGATCAGGGAATAGGAATAAAGGGAAAGGAAATGGCGCTGGTCTGGCATGAGAAAGCCAGTCGCACTGCTTTGCAGACCAGTACGGTAACCTTACACACACTCTTTTGGTACAGACACACACACATGACGTTTCCGCCCCCTGGTTTAGAGTGTGAATTAAACGCGATGAGAGGTTGGTAATCTCACTGATCAGAATAGGTTTATAAAAATACTGTGTATTTTATCTATTTGTTGTTTATGTTTGTGTTTAATATTATCCTGTTTATTCCAGATTTAAACATTTTGTTGAAACCTAGAAAAATAAGGATTAGAAGACGGGTTGGTATTGTTTTGGTAGATTTGTACTTAGGATTTATATAGGATTATTCCACCCTTCATAATCAAACTATCTTACTTTTCTATTCTTTAGTTCTATCTGTCTATTTATCTATCTATCTATCTATCTATCTATCTATCTATCTATCTATCTATCTATCTATCTATCTTTCTATCTATCTATTTATCTATCTATCTATCTATCTATCTTACTTTTCTATTCTTTAGTTCTATCTATCTATCTATCTATCTATCTAGCTATCTATCTAATGATGAGAGCAAGATCCAGGTGGGAAAGGTTAGTGTCTATTACACTACCTTATTATTATCAGTATTTATCTAAACCTCCCTAACAAGATTTCATCCCCCCTCTTTATCCCCCTACCCTTCCCCCCTTTATCACCCTCCTCCCCGTCTTTTTATGTCCTGGGGGTGTTGTTCCCCAATTAAGTTTCTACCAGCAATTAAGGGTTCGTGTGACCGGCCTGAGTTGGCTGTCGCTCGCTTTGCAGGTCGTAAAACCTCATTAAAATCCCGGCGGGAGGGTTGGATGGATTGCTTAGGTTTGAGGGGGGGGGGTGAGGATTGGCACCCCACTGTGCTTAGAAGTACAATATACTCAGGATACTAATGGTTTTAGCGATGTTTTCAGTATTTAATGTTAATTGTAAACATGACCACGCGACGTTTATTTACTTCGTTAACAGGTTAAAAATCGTTTGAAGAATAAGAACTAGATAGAAAACCTATAGAATTTTAAGGATTTAATATGGGTGGAATCAGGGTAATTTCATAACACCTCCCCCCCCCATTCTCCTTTTTTAAACTTTTGTCATACTGACTTCATATGGGGGGTCTAGAATTCTTAAATTAATTCGTGCCAAGAAAGAGCTGCTTAAATTTAGATAAAAATGACTGACTTACAGGATACATATTGATTATTCAATCTATACTATTTCATCTTGTAAATAGAGCTTTATTATTACGGATGACATCAAGTAATAAGAACAAGAATACGAATTGGAATGGTAGAACTAGAACTAGATTTGGGAATAGTATAACTACAAATAGAATTGGGAGAATAGAAGAATTAGAACTAGAATCGGGAAGAGAGGAACTAGAACTAAAATTGGGAATAGAAGAACTAGAAATATAATTGGGAATAGTAGAACTAGAACTAGAATTGGACATAGAAGAACTAGAAATATTATTGACATAGAAGAACAAGAAATATTATTGGACACAGAAGAACTAGAAATAAAATTAGGAATAGAAAATCTGGAACTTAAATTGGGAATAGAAAAGCTAGAACTAGAATTGGGAAAAGAAGAACTAGAACTACAATTGGGAAATAAAAGAGCAAGAATTAGAATTGGGAATAATAGAACTAGAAATAGAATTGAGAGAGTAGAAGAGCTAGAACTATAATTGGGAATAAAAGAACTAGAACTAAACTTAGGAGAATAGAATAACTAGAATTAGAATTGGGAATAAAAGAACTAGAAACAAAATTAGGAATAGAAAAACAAGAACTAGAATTGGGAGTAAAAGAACTAGAACTTAATTGGGAATAGAAGAACTAGAACTACAATTGGGAAATAAAACAGCAAGAATTAGAATTGGGAANCCGTCTTATTCAAACCTTCCCACCCTGTCCCCTTTTCTATCAGTCTTATTCAAACCTTCCTACCCTGTCTCACTAGAAACCGGATAACGGAAATGATAAAAAAAAACAATGTTTTCAATAAACAATGATATCCAATGACAATTCTTTTTTAATGGAAGGCGGGAGGAAATCCTGAATCTGTTATTTAAAGTTTAAAAAATAGTTTTACATTGATCTGTTGAACATTTGATGGCCACCCCGAACCAAATTTTTGATGGTATTAAGGAGCAAGAATGGGGTTTCTGATGCAAACATTAATTGCATTGATCTCTCTTCCTGTGCTGTCTCTGAGCCCGGAGTAGGGTTCCATTCTCCGATTGTTTGCCTAATCCTACTGTCCTACCAGATAAACATGGTCTGAAGGATTTACCCCCTCTACACTGGGAACCGGGTCCGGTTTTTCTCATTTATCCTAAAAAAAGAAAATCCTGATCCCCTACTGATTCTGTAACCTAGAGTAAGAACGGATACAGATCCTCCAGTAGCGTATTCATCCTGCAAACAGAATACAAAGACAAGAATGCTTATTGTAAATGAAACCAAAGGTTTAAGAGACATTTCCTAGTTTCGGATCCTTTCTACAGGTCGTTTAAGAATGTGGGTCAACAATTCCCGTTTCCGGTCCCAAAATATCTCCAAATAGAACGTTTTTGAACCCGAATAAGGGACGAGGAAATACTTAAAATTGTTTAATTATCGTTCAAATACAACCCCAAAGGTCGGCTCCACAGATAGTTTTTCAGGGGAATAATTTCATTTAATTTTAAACAAATTTTTGTCAAAATCAAACGTAGTATTGATTTTTAAAGAAAAATATTGGCTTTCAATTGTATTCTATCTGATGTCCTTCTGGTTTTACAATTTGTCTTCAAAGCATTGAAATTTGTTGATTTTAAGAAAAGAATAAAAGGAATTGAGTTCTTGCCCCAAACTCTGTTTTCTAATCCCTATATTCTTGCAATCCAATGTCGAAGACCTTAGATATTTCAAATTATGAATTATGTTAGATCAGATTATATTTTTTCGTAGCGCTAGACATTTTAATTTTAGAACTGTAAATGTTTTTTGCTTTTAGAAGTAATTGGCAAAGTTCTGATCGATAGTTTCTCTGAGAACTTGAAATAGACAGGAACCGCCATATCTAATGCGTCAAATTTGTGTACTGCAGTGGGAGGGGATCAAAACAAAGAATTCAGGGGCAAAACATCAATTATGAGGGGGGGGGGGNGATGTAAATCTTGGGAGGAAGGATGTAAACCTCGGGAGGAAGGATTTTAACCTTGGGAGGAAGGATTTAAACATTGAGAGGAAAGGTTTTAAATTTTAAAAGAAAGTTAAACCTCGGAAACAAGGATAAGTGGGAATCTTTTTACCTTGCTTCTCCTTTATAGTTGAACAAATCTCACTGAGCATGAATAAATTTTCCATATTGATCTGAAACCCAAAAATCATATTTAAATAAATAATTTGTATCCGCACTAACTTAATATATTAACTAGTTTCTTTTGTTTTTGACTGTAACATCACTCTGTTTATCAGTGTTTAATCTTTTCTCTTCAACTGCTGTGGGGGCACTAGATTTGTTTACATTCCTCCCACAGTGTACAGTACACAATTTGCGTATATCTGAGTTGGGCGTTCCTGGTCTATATATTTGTTGAAATAGACTAACTTTACCGTTGGATTTGAGACACATTGGATTAAACCATAGATCACCGTTAGATTTGAGACACACTGGATAACCCTATAGATCACCGTTGGATTTGAGACACCCTGGATAAACCTATAAAACACCGTTGGATTGGAGACACACTGGATAAACCTATTGATTACCGTTGGATTTGAGACACACTGGATAAACCTATTGATTATCGTTAGATTGGAGACACCCTGGATAAACATATAGATCACCGTTGGATTTGAGACACACTGGATAAACCTATGTATCACCGTTGGATTTGAGACACAATGGATAAACCTATAGATCACCATTGGATTTGAGACACACTGGATAAACCTATAGATCACCATTGGATTTGGGACACACTGGATAATCCTCTAGATCACTGGATCACTAGTGGATTTGAGACACCGTAGGCATTGGGACGTACATGTTTGGAGGAAAAATGTTAGGGTCACATGACAATTGGTTGACGGACATTTCATAATTTTAAAACTTTTTGCAGGATTTTTTAATCTGAAATGATTATGGCTCGGTTGGCTAATAACAGGCTCCGAACTGGGATAAAACCTTCTTTAGATATCAGATGGTAGAAAAATAAAATTTGCAACGTTTTTGCGATTCTTCCAGCGCTCCCGTGCTACCCTGCATTAGTATATTTGATACTAATTACTGAGTTCAGGTCTGCAACCTGATACTATCGCAGATAATGTCGGACACTTTTATTTGCAAAACAAAATAAATTTGCATACTCCAAGGTTGCTAAAACATCTTTCTAAATTGATTCGACATGCTCAGTGCTCACTCACCTTATGGTCTTATAACAACTAATTTTTGGACTCATCAGGTCTCATGATATATAGTAAACGTTTAAAAGGGTTAATATCTAATTATTAGAATATGTTTATAAAATGAAAATCTATGCAAATAAAAAAGCAATAGAAATTTGAATTTGAATAGATTTAATCCAAGGATTAATGTTCACAAGACATATTAACAAGTTAGTAATGGTTTTAAGTTGAATGTAAGACCCGGAGAGAAGTCCTAAGATGAATATAGGACCTGGAGAGAACGTGAGGATAGAGAAGAGACGGGTTTAAGCATACAGCAACCGTTCACATTTATCAAGATTTGCTACTTCTTTCCATTCTTATTCAAACCTTCCCACCCTGTCCCCTTTTCTGCCAGTCTTATTCAAACCTTCCTACCCTGTCCCCTTTTCTGCCAGTCTTATTCAAACCTTCCTACCCTGTCCCCTTTTCTACCAGACTTATTCAAACTTTCCCACCCTGTCACCTTTTCTGCCAGTCTTATTCAAACCTTCCCACCCTGTCCCCTTTTCTACCAGTTTTATTCAAACCTTCCTACCCTGTCCCCTTTTCTGTTCGTCTTATTCAAACCTTTCCATCCTGTCCCCTTTTCTGTCCGTCTTATTCAAACCTTCCCACCCTGTCCCCTTTTCTATCAGTCTTATTCAAACCTTCCTACCCTGTCCCCATTTCTGTCGTCAGTCTTATTCAAACCTTCCTACCCTGTCCCCTTTTCTGTCATCAGTCTTATTCAAACCTTCCTACCCTGTCCCCTTTTCTGTCGTCAGTCTTATTCAAACCTTCCTACCCTGTCCCTTTTTCTGTCGTCAGTCTTATTCAAACCTTCCTACCTTGTCTCATTTTCTGCAAGTCTTATTCAAACCTTCCCAACCTGTCCCCTTTTCTACCATTCTAATTCAAAATTTCCTACCCTGTCCCCTTTTCTCCCAGTCTTATTCAAACTTTCCTACCCTGTCCCCTTTTCTATCCGTCTTATTCAAACCTTCCTATCCTGTCCCTCTTATTCAAAATAATAGAAAGGTTTGCGCTGGACAAAATTCGATGAGAAAAAACGTTTAAATGATTAAAAATCTCTTACACCTTAGAATAGGACGGAACCTTTCTACCAGAGTTCAAGCTGTGAGCTTGCATTCTACCCCGGAGTCAGCTGTGTTTGGAAGGTCAACTTGCGCTGCTTGATGCTCTGACCCCTGGGAAGAACTAGCCACGGGTCATCTTTACCTCGCCCCACCCGACCCCACGAGTTCCTTTTGTGAGACAAGAATGCTAGATTAGGAGGAACAATGACACTATTTTGGTCCAAATTATCAGATTCTATTAGGTTTAACTATTTAACAAAGAGATCCGTAATTGAACCCATGAAAGCACTTGAGAAAAATATCAAAATATTAACATTTAAAGATATGATCAATCTTAAAAGATCTCAAGATCAAAAATATTTAAAGAACTCTTCTCAATTGTAATTGAATAGATCTGAACTGAAGTGCACTTGTTAAGAATATTTAAAGAAACAGTAGGGGTAATTTTAGGTAACCCTTGATTTCTGAACACCATAAAGGATTCACAACTTAATTACTTACTTTACTTTAAAGTGAATCTAGGGTTTCTTAAGGAGATTGTATACGTAACTTATAGGATTCGTATTTGTGGAGAGAAAAATAAGGAAATTGTCAGAGTTTCCTATGTTTCATTATATACGGTGGTAGGCAATTATATCAATATACGGTGGTAGGCAATTATATCAATATACAGTGGTAGGCAATTATATCAATATACGGTGGTAGGCAATTATATCAATATACGGTGGTAGGCAGTTATATCAATATACGGTGGTAGGCAGTTATATCAATATACGGTGGTAGGCAATTATATCAATATACGGTGGTAGGCAGTTATATCAATATACGGTGGTAGGCAGTTATATCAATATACGGTGGTAGGCAGTTATATCAATATACGGTGGTAGGCAATTATATCAATATACGGTGGTAGGCAATTATATCAATATACGGTGGTAGGCAATTATATCAATATACGGTGGTAGGCAATTATATCAATATACGGTGGTAGGCAATTATATCAATATACGGTGGTAGGCAATTATATCAATATACGGTGGTAGGCAATTATATCAATATACGGTGGTAGGCAATTATATCAATATACGGTGGTAGGCTGTTATATTAATATACGGTGGTAGGCAGTTAGATCAATATACGGTGGTAGGCAGTTATATCAATATACGCTGGTAGGCAATTATATCAATATACGGTGGTAGGCAGTTATATTAATATAATGAAGACGAAGTTCGATTTCAATTTTGATTTATATCAAGCTTTTAAACATCATAGATACTCATAAACATAGAAACAAAGAAAAGCTGTCAATTAAAAAAGCTTCTCTTTAATTACTTGTAAACTTCTAATTCGAAAAAGCTTGAAAACAATTAAAACGTAATAAAAATTCGTCTTCATTATATTGATATAATTGCCTACCACTGTATAAAGTCGACGACAGGCAATATAAGATTACTTGAAAGAAAATGCGTGAACAAAATAGACAAAAAAAATACTAGGAGAGTGCTATGTTATAATGCAAGGAAAGTTATTTCAGAGGTGTACGCATCTTTTGTACTGCAGTGTACTGTCTCTGGGCGGTAATGAAACCACAAGACGGATGTCAAAGCCTGACATGGGATCCATCTTTCACATAAAAAATAAATGAAATATTCTTGTCATAGGAAACTATTATGTGAATTATAAAAATTTTCAAAATTCAATTCTGTTATCCTCCTCGGATACTGAACGAACACTGATGCATCTATTCTTGTTTACAAATTCCGCCCAAAGAGAACTGGTTTCAATATGTACGCATAGTATACGCAACTGCAATTAACTTTTCTTGCATTATAACCTTGGGAGAGTTTATCTATTTTTGTTTCAAAGCAGGGATAAAATCCAGGGGCGTTGAAGCCTAAAAAACCTGGTAACCATAAATTTTACTGATCCAGGGAGGAAGCTATGGGGTGCTGAGCACCCCATAGCCCCCCCCTCTTGTGTACGTCCTGGATAAAATCAAATCAGATTTAGCTCCCCCTAAATGTGCGGGGGGAAAAACTAGTGATTCTGATCAAAGACCTAAACCGCCTAAATGTTATCCTATTCCTAATCCGAAGCTCTTTTATAAAGTTTGTTTATGACAATGGGACCAATTATTTACTGATTCTAATCTTCTCCAGGTTCTCCTAGATTAAGCTTTGCGTACATGTACCTAAACCCAAGGTCGGATAAACATGTAAACAAAAATCAATCTGCGGATAATGGTTGTTGTTGAGAGCAGTGTAAAAGCATTAACTCAGAGCTTGGGTTTAGTTTCCTGCACCTGCTCATGTATCTCACAATATTCATCTATCATCAGCCAGAACCAACAGGTCTACTCNAAACGGCTGGATAATATTGCTTATTAAACGATAAATAGTATGGAAACCATATATATATATATATATATACAGAACCAACAGGTATACTCCATATACATATATATAAATATATATACACAGAACCAACAGGTCTACTCCATATACATATATATATATATACACACAGAACCAACAGGTCTACTCCATATACCATTTTAAGTGGAACCAACCATATTTAAGCCGCGGCTCAAATCTTTAAATTCGGCCTCAGTTGTCGTTTTTATATTTTTAAAAAGATCAATCTTTCATATTCATTTTTTTTGACTTGCACAATGTACAGAGGAACCGCATTATGAAATTAATATCATTCTGGGATTTCTCAATATTTTATTTTATTCAACTTTTTAACTGGAGGCTCACTTGAAATTACGTTGACAATTCCTTTAAGTTTGAATAATACACTAGGAGTACATGGATACAAAACCACAGATTCTAGATTTAAGAACAAAGAACGGAGAATTCAGAAAAATACTAATCATATAGAACCCTCCTTTGAACGCTTTTTCAAGAATTTGGTTTGCCTCGGCTTTCTTGTACAAACTTTAATTATTAATTCAGTTTTAGCTTTTCAATTTTATATTTAATATAAAATTAAGTTTTCACATTGGATGGCTTGGATACCTTTTAGGGAATTTTCAAAACTCAATTTGAACAATTTTTGGGTATCGCGACTTTTTGCTCAACTTCGGTTCTCTTTCAGGTTGAGAATCTCGGTGTAGGGAAGTTTACTTTGGAAAATAATAAAATTCACGACATTAGGTTCGCTTCAGATATCTAGCTTTTTACACCTTGTTGGTCACGCAATTCTCCCCCACCTTTTCAATTCTCTTACCTCATTCCTTTCCATTCCCTGTTCCCCTTCCCTTTGACCCTTCCTTTCTTCATTTCCATTCTCCGCTTCCCATCTCCCCTTCCATTTTTGTCTTCCAACCCACTCCTTTCTGTGAGTTACTGAGGTTCAATGTATTTTCCTTTCTTTCTTAATATCAATATGTTTCCCTTCCTTCCTTCCTTTCAATATATTTTCCTTCCTTCCTTCCTTTCAATATGTTTTCTTTCCTTCCTTTCAATATATTTTCTTCCTTGCTTCCTTTCAATATGCTTTTATTCCTTCCTTTCAATATGTTTTGTTTCCTTCCTTTCAATATATTTTCCTTCCTTCCTTCCTTTCAATATATTTTCATTCCATCCTTCCTGCCTTTATATATATTTTCCTTCCTTCTTCCCTTCAATATATTTTCTTTCCTACCTTCCTTTCAATGTGTTTTCCTTCCTTACTTCCTTCAATATTTTGCCTTCCTTTCTTCCAATATAAATATATTCTTCCATTCAATATATTATCGTTCTTTTCTTCCTTTTAATGTATTTTAATCATTCTTTACCTCCTTTCGATATGGCATCTTTCCTTCCTTTCCCTATGTGTTCATTCCTTTCAGTTTATTCTTTAAGCATAAACAAATTGTATAATGAGGCAGAAAATTAAAGACAACAAGATGAATAAAAGAACTGAAACTACATATGGCAGGATGTTAAAAAAACGGTTGCAACAAATTGTTAGATTAGAGTTTGGTTTATTCCTGCGTGTCCTTGTTTTTATCCTCAATTTCCTGTTCATTACAAGCTGCAAGGTCAGTTTACAGACCCCACACAGTATCTAGGAGTACCCGGAGAATAGGTGATATTTCTCGCCATGCTTTGAACCTCCAAACACGAGGATTCAAGGTTTAAACATTGACTTCTCCTTTTTCCTAATCTAAGAGATATCACCGCAGGAGCTATCATTAGAAATCCTTCCGTCCTGGTCTAATCTGGGTTCGGATCAGTCCTATCTGGTCGGAGAGCTTGTCGGATCTACCATCTGGAGAAGATATCTAGAGATTACCAAACCCGAAAGGGTAGGATGGGTCCTATCTCCGCAGGTTGGAAACTATCTAAGATCTGATCACTGATAGTTGAAGAATCCTGCTGAGATGTTTTGGATATTTACCCAAACTTGTCTACACGGGATATATAGGTTCCAAGGAAAACATGCAAAATGCAAAACTGAATTTGGAGATAAACAAAAACATTCTGTAATACATCACAGTGTCAAAGAATCTCATTTTGATATTTGTTTTTGTATCCAACCTACCTTCCTCAATACAAACCTATCCTTGCTGTATCCAACCTATCTACTTGAATACAAAGCTATTCTTATCAAATCCAACCTACCTTCTTCAATGCAAACCAATCCTAATTGTATCCAACCTACCTTCTTTAATACAAACCAATCCTAATTGTATCCAACCTACCTTCTTTAATACAATCCTATCCTCATTGTATCCAACCTACCTACTTTAATACAAATCAATCCTTATTGTATCCAACCTACCTACTTTAATACAAATCTATCCTTATTGTATCCAACCTACCTTCTTTAATACAATCCTATCCTCATTGTATCAAATCTACCTTGTTTAATACAACCCTATTCTTATTGTATCCAACCTATCTTCTTTAATACGAACCTATCCTTATTGTATCCAACCTATCTTCTTTAATACAAATCTATCCTCATTGTATCCAACCTATCTTCTTTAATACAAACCTATCCTTATTGTATCCAACCTACCTTCTTTTATACAAACCTATCCTTATTGTATCCAACCTACCTACTTTAATACAAACCTATTCTTATTGTATCAAACCTACCGTCTTTAATACAAACCTATCCTTATTGTATCCAACCTACCTTCTTCATTACAAACCTATCCTTATTGTATCAAACCTACCTTCTTCAATACAAACCTATTGTTATTGTATCCAACCTATCTTCTTCAATACGAACCTATCCTTATTGTCTCCAACCTACCTTCTTTAAACAAACCTATTGTTATTGTATCCAACCTACCTTCTTCAATACAAACCTATTGTTATTGTATCCAACCTATCTTCTTTAATACGAACCTATCCTTATTGTATCCAACCTACCTTCTTTAATACAAATCTATTGTTATTGTATCCAACCTACCTTCTTTAATACAAACCTATCCTTATTGTATCCATCCTACCTTTTTTAATACAAATCTATTGTTATTGTATCCAAACTACCTTCTTTAATAAACCTATCCTTATTGTATCCAACCTATCTTCTTTAATACGAACCTATCCTTATTGTATCCAACCTACCTTCTTCAATACAAATCTATTGTTATTGTATCCAACCTACCTTCTTTAATACAAACCTATCCTTATTGTATCCAACCTACCTTCTTCAATACAAACCTATTGTTATTGTATCCAATCTACCTTTTTCAATACTAACATATCCTTATTGTATCCAACCTATCTTCTGTTATACAAACCTATCCTTACTGTATCAAGCCTATCTTCTTTAATACAACCTATTCTTTTTGTATCCAACCTACCTTCTTTAATACAATTCTATTCAACATGTCTACTTTAACAAAAACTTGTCCTTATTGTATCCAACCTATCTACCTCAATACAAACCTATTCTTATTGTATCCAACCTATCCTTATCCCCGAGTTTCTCTTTATCCCAAATTTAACTGGGTTTGGGTGTCATCTGGCCCTGATAGTAAAGAATTAGAGAAGAATTTGTCCCGTCTTATCTCAGGTTTAACCACCCTGCATCTCTATATCAACTCCAGGTACTCATCTTAAACCTTGCTCCAAGATTAAACTGATCAGCAGCTGAGGTTTAGCTTAGTTTATATCAAGATATATCATCAAACCTGGGTTTATATTCTCCTGGATAAGGTTGAATAGTTGGACAAAACAACGGGTGGAGATTTATATCAAGATGTTTAAAAACAAAACCCAGTGAATGATCTTAAAAACATAGCTTCGAGCCTACGAGGACAAAAATAGCCCCCATATTAGCCCCTGATGAAAAATGACGAGTTTTACCAATAGTTTAAAGGGCAACGTTTAAGATTTTAAACAAAGTCCCATTTAACATTATGTTAACAAACCCTTTAATTTTCGGAACTTCTACAGGGGCATTTTTAGAGGGAACGTTCGCGAAAAATGAAAAAATTAATTAAATTCGACATCGATCGCTACTATTTTTACTTTTATCTGTTGCGTATAAATCCAATTCAATTCGATATCCGCCTGTCATTTTTCGATAACACAAAGGATGAGTAAAGGATGATTTGAAGCTTTATTTTTGGTTTCTGAATTCAATTAAGTATTTTGATGGTTTACAAAATGATTAAGCACAGAAATAAGCCAGGTTCGGCCTATAAAAAAGCCTGAATGCAAGAAAACGGACAAAACAAATTCCGTACAATCGTCTCTGAAGTCTCATCCTTTTTGGGTAACCCTGTATATCTATTTTATAGGATAGGGGTTAGGATCTAGTTCAAACTTTTGCAGAATTCTTTTTTAGGTTTTGACCACTTCTTTCCTCTACTTCCTTTAGGTAAACTATTTCCTTTAAATAGGGTTTAAAGGAATTTATCTATGTCCAGTTTGAAAAGCAAGGATGACATGAGAGACGGTGACAGATGTTGGTCCAGGACGGATATAATGGTTTAGCTCCGGGAGCAGGATGTAGAGATGAGCAAAGGACGGTTCCCAGGATTCTCTTCTCCAGATGACCATTTAGTAAATATTTCACAAGGAACAAGATGAAATAACAAGAATGTAGTTTAGCTCTGAAAGGTAGAATTTACGATGGATCTTGAAATAATGAGGAATACGACATTTGGACTGAACTCCACTGACAAACAAATACAAAAAATCCAACGCCCGTGTTTCAAAATCTCATTAAGTAGTCTATTCTGAAATATCTTGCAGTTTATTAAAAAACTGTGAATACACTGTAAGCAAAGGTTCATTTAAAAAATTTCGCGTATTTTATAAAATAAAATTTCGTGGATTTTTTAAATTTTCAAAAATCGAATTTTGATGGAGGCAAATTTTTGAAAATTTGATCATCAATAAACCTTCCCTGGGGTCACGTGAGGTCCCACAAAATACATTTGGACCCGATCGGCTCAGCCGTTTCGACGTTTATCGGATACAAACAGACAGATGCAGACAAACAAAGTATATATATAGATTTCACAAATTTTCATATCCCTTTATATTGATAATTAGGACAAATATTTCCAAATTATATCGTTTAGTTCGATATTGAAAACTAAATTATAGGTTTTTTTTTAACAGTACAGGGATCGAATTAAATAAACTTGAGCTAGTTCGTTGAACTACCAAGCGCCGGTTCAAGTCTTGAATAACCGGTTCAAAATTAAAGATTCATTAGGATTTGAATAGGTGAGTCAGGACTTGAACTGGCGGTATGTAGTTTAAAATGTCGGATTAAGGCTCAAAGGTCAAATAACCCAACCTAATGTTCAGACCAATTTGCAATGTTTCTCTTACCGGCTTTAAACAATGGAAAATGGAAAAGTTCTTTCTTTTAAATATTTCCTTGTTTTGCTGTCAGCTTTTTCTAGATGTTTCCTGTGCTAAGTTTCCAAAAATCTTTCATCTTTTATCATTTATAATGGTTTTAGGTGTACTTATTACACGCAAATAATTTGAATTCATGTCAGTTAAATAATTATCCAATCTAATATATATTTTCTCTATCTATCTAACATCTAACTTTTTAATACTATTCTATTTTTTTTCTAAATTTTCTCTTTCTATCTAACATCTAACTTTTTAATACTATTTTATTCTTTTTCTAAATTTTCTTTTTCTATCTAACATCTAACTTTTTAATACTATTCTATTCTTTTTCTAAATTTTTTCTATTTTCGCTTCTAATTTTCTTATTCCTACGATTTAAACTATCTTTCAGTAAATAATTAACAAAGTTGTTTGAGATCAATAAAGTTATATTTATTTTTATATATTCTTGTACTTTATGTTGATAAACTATCACAGATGGGGAAGGTTGGAAAAATGAAACTTCTAATTAAGGTTTAGAATGGTCTCCAGACAGGGCTGAGCTGAGGTTCAGGTTTGATGGAAGGACTGATCTGTAAAAGTCCGGAAACAGGAGAAATAATACTGCTCGGAGAAGGAGATGAATCTCTTCCTGAAGAGTATCCACAGTCTGATGAGGGAGAGGATGGAACTCTTACTCTCAAAGGAGAAACTCTTGAGGTTTCTATTGTGTTTAGTTTATGACCAAGATGAGACATAAGACGAGATCCAACTGTAATATCTACTCCGGTAGAAGCAAGACATTTGCTTACTTCAGTAGCACAGGCAGTATATCCTGCATGGAATCTATCCAGATCAAGTCCAGGGTTCAAGGCCAACATCTGCTGTCTCTTCAGCTTCCTCAAGTGTCTCACAGTCAACTCCAACACGTCAGCTTTCTCCAGCTTGGAGATGCTTTCTCCCTCTGTCTGCAGAGCGAACACCATGAGATCCTTGAGTTCATCAAGACATGCATTAATCCGTGCTCTTCTCTTTCTCTCTAGGAGAGGTTTCATCACCTTCCTGTACTGATCCGTCCTGGACATTGGTTCTTCTTCAAAGTTATGTTCGGTTTTAATGACGGGTGCCATGTTTAATAAATGTGATACCAGAGCTGTTCTCTGTTGAATGTCTAATAAGCGACTGATTCCGAATGGTATCCGTCCAATCTTAAATAAGCAGGACGGCGGACCGGTTCAGGGTTCTACTGTGGACCGGGACAGTACAAGATTCTACCGTGGGAAGGGACTACGGCCCGGGCCTCTTATCGTCTCTTGATATTAAATAGATAAACTCGGCGTAGTGGCAGCAAATAGTCAGGTTCCTTATCTTTAATCAAAACCTTTATCAAGAATTCAAGCCCAGATCTAACCACTATAGATGCAGCACAAGATCGAAACCAATTCTCCTCCATCTTAACGGAAATCTAGCATCTACACAACGGTTGAATATCAATGCTCTAGGTTATACATGGATACCGACACAGCTCTGAGCTGTACTGCGAACTAAAGAATGTTTTTAAAGCTGCTTTATTTAGCTTTGCTAAGAAAATACAGAGTCTACTCGAAGGATGAATATCCAGGTTCAATATGTTTTGCTCTAGGTACAAGTAGAACTTGATCTTAATGTTTCCTATTCTTTCTACTTACTTTATTTTTATCAAAGATTTTGTCCATAATTTGTCTAGTTTATGGTTAAAATGCATTTACAATAAAGTTGAAGGGAATTTGAAACCTTTTATTAGAATTAACACGTAAAGTATATCTAATGCAATACATAAAAAGATATCATTAAACACCATTACTTTCAGATTGCATACTAAAATGCACATATCAGATCCTAAGACTTGAAATAGAGATTAAAACTAAAACATTATAAATCAAACATGAGATGATTGTTTTATAGCGTAGTTCATGAGAATACATGAATTGTTTAATAGCGTAGTTCATGAGAATACATGAATTGTTTAATAGCGTAGTTCATGAGAATACATGAATTGTGAAAAAGAATAAACAGTTTTTATTGTACATTATCTCAACACCTGCTCAGACTTCTCAGGGACCCAGAGACCAATTTGCATTCCACACTGTAAACATTTACTTCTTTCTTTTATCCAGGTTCATGAGGTTCTTCTTTCAATCTTCTTCCGTACACCATGGGTAATTGCTTTATATTTAATCTTTTTCCCGTTTGTCTCTTAAATCATTCATTGTTTTGTCAAATCTTGCCATATTTTTTTAACATTGTCAAAATCTCAAAACATTTTTTTTAACATTGTCAATTTCTCAAACCTTTGTCAATATCTCAAAACCTTATCTCAAAACCTTGTCAATATCTCAAAAACTTGTAAATATCTCAAACCCTTGTCATTATCTCACACCTTTGAGAATATCTAAAAACCTTGTTAATATCTCAGACCCTTTTCAATTTCTGCAACCCTTGTCAATATCTCAAACCCTTGTCAATATCTCCAACCCTTGTCAATATCTTAAAACCTTGTAAATATCTCAAAACCTTGTCAATATCCTAAAGCCTTGTGAATACCTCAAACCCTTGTCAATATCTCAAAACATTGTCAATATCTCAGACCCTTTTCAATATCTCAAACCCTTGTCAATATCTCAAAATCTTGTCATTATCTCAAAACCTTTTCAATATCTTAAAACCTTGTAAATATCTCACAACCTTGTCAATATCCTGAAGCCTTGTCAATACCTCAAACTCTTGTCAATATCTCAAACCCTTTTCAATATCTCAAAATCTTGTCATTATCTCAAACCCTTGTCAATGTCTCAAAACCATGTCAATATCTCAAACCCTTGTCAATATCTCAGACCCTTGTCAATATCTCAAAATCTTGTTAATATATCAAACCCTTATCAATATCTCAAACCCTTGTCAATATCTCAAAACCTGTTCAATATCTCAAACCCTTGTCAATATTTCAAAACCTTGTCAATATCCTGAAGCCTTGTGAATATCTCAAACCCTTGTCGATATCTTAAACCCTTGTCAATATCTTAAAACCTTGTAAATATCTCAAAACCTTGTCAATATCCTGAAGCCTTGTGAATACCTCAAACCCTTGTCGATATCTTAAACCCTTGTCAATACCTCAAACCTTGTCAATATCTCAAACCCTTGTAAATGCCTAAATCCCGTGTCAATCGTTTTCTTTGACTTTGCCCTTTGCATATTTAACCCTAACCCCCCCCCCTTCCCCGCATCCTCTTTAAAATTATAAATAATCTCAGTTTGAGGTTTTCATGCTTTCTCCTGTAATCGTTCTCGCCACTAAACCAAAAGATTTAGGAAACCGCAATAGTTTAGGCTTTTGTTTTTAACTCTGTCGGCGCTTCTTTACATTTAACAAGATAAACAGATAAACAAATCCATTGCTATTAGATTCAAACAATATTCAATAATTAAAAGTGGATTTGAACATTAGAGCATCTAAGATTGACATAATCGTATAATAATGAGTTTGTATGGGAGGAGGAGTGAAGGGTGAGGGGAGGGTGTAGAAAAATAAAGATAAATTGAAGTTTTTTATATCAAGATTCTCCAGGTGGGGTAGGGAGCTGGGGAGATACAAATAAGGTTTTGTGTTCTCATCAGACCTAAACTAATCCCCCTGTCATAATTATTTTCAGTAGTGAGTCCTGTATAGTCCTAAAACCAAGATTATTGTTATCATCTCCAGGATATACAATACTATTCTTTACCACTAATTCAATACTTTATAACACCTGGAGACAAGTATTTGTTCAATCCGGGAGGGAGAGGGAGGATGGGGTTAGAAAGGGGGGAGAAAGGGGGAGGAAGGAACATTGATTGTTTATGATTCAATGGATGGTCAGGGTTTGAAGATAAGGATCAGAGATAAGAAACTGAATTCATCTTTAATAATGGGTTTAGCTAGCTGAGCTCCTGTAGGACCCGGACTATTAACCCTCTATTCATTCTATATATAGTGGAGATACTCATCCTGCTTCCCTTCAGCTTTAGATCCTCAAGAAAGAGATTCAATTTAGTTTTATTAGCTCCTACTAGAAAACTTGAACTTGTAATTTCTAAAAACTCACCCAATCTCTAATTTCATCTCACTCAGATCTGGCATAATTTGTTCTTCTTCGAAAGTTTTATCTTCAAAACTCTCCAAACCAAGATTAAATCCAGATTTTCATGCATTCAAGAGTTAGTTTAGGTTAATCAATTCTCCAATAAGCTTGACTTTCATTCTACTTTTCCGATTCAACCCTTCTTTTTGATCTAGGTTCATTCAAATCTTCAATCTGAGCTGAAAACTTTAGCATTGGATACTTTTAATCCCGATCGTTTAATCTGAATATCCAATGTGAACACCTTTAATTTCCTCCTTAATCCGCTCTTTTTCTTTCCTTTTCTCTCCCTGCCAGTTTCTGACTAATGAGAGTTAACTCATTATATGTAGCGCAACGTTTCGAGCACTGATCTCGATATCCACAATTCTAAAGTTTTCAGCTCTGGAAATAGTTTTAATTCTTCCAGGATAGTTTTGCCACCAGATTGACATGAACTATGATCATTTAATTCCGTTCACCATGGGGGGGAAGGGGTCGGAGCGCTTCCCCCATATCTACAAATTCCTAACTCGGTTTAATTTCATACAATAAATTGCGTTAATCTAGCGAGGTATGAGAATGGAATGAAAGCAGGTGCCGCGTCGGCGTTAAACTCTCCCAGGAGTTGAACTCTCCCCTGACATGACGCTAGGGACGCCATGGTTCTGTTATGCTTGGAATGTTTGATGGCACCTGTTAAAGTTTCTATCACACGATCCCTCGAACCCAAGCTCGCCTCACATTCCATTGTTTTGCGAGAAACCTGTTCCAGAATGCGATTATACATTGTTTAAAAATGAACTAAGATTATGTTACAAATATTCAACATTCCATATTAGTTCAATTTTTCGGTTGAATTGTTAGAAATGTATAAAATATTGTTCAATCAGAGCAAGTTTATAATTTTTCATCTTTACGTTTTAAACTTTTTGTTTGTTCAAAAATTCGAAATAGTTGTCCCTTGTTATAAATATCTAACAAAAACTGGGAGAGAGTAAAGAAACTATTAGAAATAATAAACACATTATTAGCGCAGTTTAACAATGTTTAATTAAGATCCTAAATACAACAGATGAGTGTCATTGAATTTTATCATTCTGTACTTTACGCCTTTTGTTGCTCTATGCAAAATGTTTTTAATATTTTTAACATATTAATGAAAAAAGATTTTAAAATTAGCAATTTCTGTCCTTGTAGCATTAAATTATCTAATAAAACTTGATTGTTCAGTGTGTTCTTTGACTTGGCTTTGCTGATATCCATCCATGAAACTGAAAACAGATACAAATAACTTAATACAAATAACAACCATGTTTCTTTCTTATTCTGTTATTCCAGTTTATCTACTTAGATTGCTTATATTCATTCGTTCATTAGAGAATAACCCCCTCCTCCCCCCTCCTTAAAATTATAAATANTAATCATGGTTCAGGTTCAGGTTCAGTTTCTCTAGTATAGGTTTATCTATCTCTGTTGTAATCATGGTTCAGGTTCAGGTTCAGTTTCTCTAGTATAGGTTTATCTATCTCTGTTGTAATCACGGTACAGGTTCAGGTTCAGTTTCTCTAGTATAGGTTTTCTGGTTTTAACTCAGATTAAGTTTCTATATTTCAGACTCATGCTTTTCTTGGGATCAGGTTTAGGTTCGGTTTGATTTAGGTTTTTGTTTCTGTATCGTTCAGGTTCGGGTTCAGTTTCTCTAGGTTAGGGTTAGGCTCAGTTTCTCTGGTTTAGGTTTAGGTTCAGTTTCTATAGTTCGGGTTTCGGTCCAGATTCTCTAGTTAAGGTTCAATACAAAGTATCATTCAGTTCAGGCTCATTTTTGGTATTTTTCGTGAATATTGACATTTTCCGTTGATTACATAAACATAGTATCCCAATAAACATGATTTTTTGAAAAAAAAGGGCTAGAATGTCAATTCAAAGTAATACCAGAGAAAATAATTCAAATCAAAGTAGAATTCAAAACAAGCATCTTTCATGACAACACTTTACATTTTGTAATTTTAATAGAAATGTGTTGAAACAAGATCAAGAAGATTTAATGTATTATTCTAATCCGAAAACGACCTTTCATCCTCTAGTTGTAAAAAGTAAAATATAAAGGGTCAATACAGCATTTTACAAAGACTTTAATGTCGTCTTTTATTTACCACACTATAACCCTTTATAGGACTATAAATTAGGATACGGGTCGCAACTACAAACAGTAAAATGAGAATTGAACTAACTCCTTTTTCTGGTTCTCTATCTAAATCAATCTTAGTCTTTGTTTAAATAAATTTCTTTTTCCAAATTCTGATATTCCTATTTCTCTCTTTCTACGATGCTTTATTTTCATTTTCTAACTCAATATTTAACATTTTCCCTTTTTTCTATAAACCTAAATTATCTTTGTGTAGACCTTAAAATCATTTATTACTCCTTTGTTCTTATTACTAGTACTCTTCTCTTTATTGTTTTACTAATCTCTTCTTTTCTTTCTTTCTAATATACTAATTTCAAAACTTGTGTCAACTACAATAAATAAAGAAAAAACAATATAATTTCGATATTATAGATTTATTATTTCATGTATTAAATATATTTGTATTATTTGTTCTTAATTTGGTGCTCCGATCCAGGTTCGATCCTTGGATAGATTATCCGGTACTTCTCCTCTCTGCTCAGGGTCCTTCATGTAGGCTGGTTCTCCTGTTGTTGTTTGAAGCAGAAACTACTCGTAATAGGACTCGGAGATATTTTGTTCTGGTTCCTCTCTTTAGATTGATTCATTAGACAGGTTGTGTTCAAGTACTAGAACTCTCCATCTTCTCTCTCTCCTCATTGAACTTGTTCTGCTCTTCTACATTCTCGTCCTCCAGCTCAGGGAGTACCAGTAGAGTTGAACTCGTCCTGCCCTGATATATCTCCTCTAGCTCCGTCCAGAACTTGTTCAGGTTTACACGAGCTGAAATTGCAAATCTATTTGGTAATCTTCTCTTCATCTTCAAGGTTTTCTTTGTGATGTAAGCTTGCTTGAAAGTCTGAGGATTGCACATGGTGTCTGCTCTTGTTGAGGTCTGAACCTAAACTGAATAAAGCTTGGGGAAGCGAGGGCGAAGTGTGCTCGGCACGGTACACCAACTTGCCGCGCGGCACGGGGCAAACACGCTTGTCCCGTGCTTGGCCCAGCACGCTTACAGCTGAACCAGCCAGAACGGTCCGCGCCAAGCTTTCAATGTAAATAGATGGCAGGACCAGAAGCTATGGCAAAACCATTAGAATAAACTAACGACCAGGCAGTAAAAAACAAACAAACAAATAAAACTTTAAAACGATAAAAAAGGATAACACCTCAATTTCCAGGATCACAATAACATCACAATTAGAATAGGTAAAAGAAAAACTTAAAGAAGAATATTTCTAATAAAGAATTTTAGGTCAGTGGGGGGTAAAGGATAAGCGACAAGACTTTATTGGTTGTAACTTAAGACCTAGACATTCCTGGACTAAAAACTTAAAAGCTTTGTGTAAAGTTAACTCCTGGGACGGAGCATATAAAATGATAGGATCTCATGCACTGCATCCTGAGAATCTAGAAAATCTGAACCTTTTTCTTTATCTCTTCAACCCATAAATATATCCTGGTTCTCTTTAGAACCTATTACCTTATCCTGGTTCTCTTAAGAACTTATAAATATATCCTGGTTCTCTTTAGAACCTATTACTTTATCCTGGTTCTCTTAAGAACTTATTAATATATCCTGGTTCTTTTAAGAACCTATTGATTTATCCTGGTTCTCTCTAGAACCCATTTATGCATCCTGGTTCTCTTTAGAACTTATTGATATATCCTGGTTCTCTTCAGAACCCGTGTATGATTCCTGGTTCTCTTTAGAACCCATTGATATATCCTGGTTCTCTCTAGAACCTATTAATATAAATTATTGTTCTGTTTAGAACCTGATATATCCTGGTTCTCTTTAGAACCTTTCGATATATCCTGGTTCTCTTTAGAACTCATTTATGTATCCTGGTTCTCTTTAGAACCTTTCGATATATCATGGTTCTCTTTAGAACTTATTTATATATCCTGGTTCTCTTCTGAACCCCATAATATATCCTGGTTCTCCTTAGAACCTATTAATGCATCCTTGTTCTCTTTAAAACCCATTGATGTATTCTAGTTCTATTTAGAATCCTTAAATGAAATATTCCCACAACCTCTATTTTGGAGGTTTTCCCACAATCTCTATTTAAGAGGTTTTTAAATATTTTCTCTTCATTTTGTATGTCTTTGTTATAATTAATAAATAATTACCTATCTACTTATTGATACATCTTGGTTCTATCTAAAATCCTTTAATGTATTTTGGTTCTCTTTGGAACCCATTAATGTATCCTGGTTCTCTTTGGAACCCGTTTATGCACCCTGGTTCTCTATAGAACCCATTTTTATATCCTAGTTCTTTTTATGTATTTTGGTTCTTTTTCGAACCAATTTATGTATCCTGGTTCTCTTAGAACCCATTTATGTATTCTGGTATTCTGGTTTCTGTTATCTGTTCTCCTTGTAACCCACAAATAAAACCTTAATTACTTTCGTCTCCTTATCAACCTTCTGAAATAGATTCTTTTCCTCTATGGGAAGAAGTCATGGATAAAAGTCTATTTGACCTTATTTATCTGGGTCCAGTGTTAGATAATAAGAGTTGGTTTATGAGTAAACACTACTCAAGGATAACCCGGAGTAAGGAGAGATTAAGCATGAACCTGGGATCCTGAGACTGCAGGACAGCTGCAGAGAACAATTATGGAAGATGAAACCTAGCTCTGTAATTATAAGCGTAGATATGGAGAGGAGTGCAGGTGCGGAGTTATTCCGTCCTGCTCCGTATACTCTTCCCACGGTTTAGTATAAACACACTTGCTCCGAACCCTTCTCAATGAGGAGAGATTGAGCGTGTGCGAGATGATATTAATTTGTTTTCATTCACAAATGTGAGAATTTTAACATATTTATGTAACTCAAGCGTCAGTGTTTAGACTATATTTAACAGACAATATTTATTTTCACACATATAATTCATATCTTGGGATGGGAATCCAACATTTCATCCGATATTTTGTAATTCATAAACTTGCTTTTATAAAGAAAAACTTAATTTAGAACCCATTGATTAACCTAGTTGGTTCAAGATCGAAATGAGAGGTCGGAAAAATGTTTTGTATAGCTCTAAACCCTGCTGGAAAACAAACAAGAACCAGAAACCAGCTCGATTTTAAACCTTGATTGCAAGCTCGGTAAACATTTTTTTAGTTTTAACACTAATTATTAAATAAAAGAATAATGCGATTCATCTTAGACATTAAAAAAGAAACCAAAGAACCCCGAACCCAGAGTAAATCAAACCCTGCTAACTGTAGAGAGAACCCGGAGAAAATTGATTCCTGCTTGTGTGTAGAAATTAGAACCCGGAGACGAATCCTATTTTAGTTCGTACTGGAGTGGAAACGGTTTCCAGTATTTGCTTTATGGATTATTTTTCAAATTTTAGTTTTAAGATTTTATTCATGATATTTGAGAACCGGGATCCCGGGCTTAGCCGGAATTTAGTTGAATTTTGAGCGCTAGAGAGCTAAGCCTGAGTCAGGGTAGTTTTTGCTCTGGGTTTAAAAATGAATGGGTTGGGGGTAGGAAAGGTCGAAGAGGGATGATGTTTACTGGATCCTTTGATTGCTAACGCTTCTTCGAATAATTGTTGAGATTAGACGGGGATGGAATACTCTCCTGTGAGAACAGTTTCGGGTAAAATATTATTTTCATTCATTTTCTCAATATTGTGAGAAAACAAACTAAAGACGGTGCAATTTTAAGGAGAAGTAGGGGAACGGGAGGTTGCAACTTTAACTAGGATAAGGACTCAAGGAGGAAGGAAGGGGGCAACTGTAGCCAGGATAAGGGTTAAGTTATACTATGAAAAGAGGGAAGGGAGGGTGTAACTTTAACTAGGTTAAGGAGGAAGGAAGGATGCAACTTTAACTAGGATAAGGGGAAGGGAGGGTGCAACAAAAACTTGTACTAGGAGGAAGGAAGGATGCAACTATAACTAGGATAAGAGGAAGGGAGGGTGCAACTAAAACTAGGACTAGGAGGAAGGAAGGGTGCAACTTTAACTAGGACTAGGAGGAAGGAAGGATGCAACTTTAACTAGGATAAGGGGAAGAGAGGGTGCAACTAAAACTAGGACTAGGAGGAAGGAAGGGTGCAACTTTAACTAGGACTAGGAGGAAGGAAGGGTGCAACTTTAACTAGGATAAAGGGAAAGGGAGGGTGCAACTAAAACTAGGATGAAGGGGAAGGGAGGGTGCAACTAAAACTTGGACTATGAGGAAGGAAGGGTGCAACTTTAACTAGGATTAGGGGGAAAGGGAATGTGAAACTTTAACTAGGATAAGGAGAAAGGGATATTGCAACTACAAACTAGGATTACGGAGAAGGGAGGATGAAACTACCATTATACTACCTTTTAAAAATCAAAATGGAAAGGTCTACATAGTAGATGAAATACAACTAAGATTGAACGTAGCTGAGGGGGGCCGGGGGGCAAGCATTCTGATTTTCCAGTATATTTACATTAATAGTCGCGTACAGTGTACATATATATGTACATATACTGTAAAGTATAGGGACTGAAATTATAGTACTTACAGGTTTAAATGTAAAATTCATTTAAATGTATTCAACAAATTTGTATAATATTTTGCTACTGTGCATGCATTAATATTAAACTTAAAGATTAAAAAAAATCTTCAACTTTAAAATATAAAGAGGAAAAAGGTGTAAATGAAGATTAAAATTTGTCTGAAATTTTCTAAAAATGTGAAGAATATTCATCCTGTGTTTATACAGACTATACCCTGAGCAAACCACCATTATCTAGCACTAACCTACACTTTCCTCTAATAACTGGTCTGAAAATAATTATATTTAAAAAAAACATTTTCTGGAAAAAAATTGAATAAATCACATTTAGGTGAACAAGGGCGGAATATTTAATGATCTTATTTTTAGTAAAATTAGTATTTATTTGGTCAAATAATCTCAGAATGGTTTTCAACACGGAGAGAAATGTTTTGATATGACTATGATTTAGTTCTTCTCTTTACTGTATGCTGTGGGAAGTTTTAAGCCTACTCTGTTTAATTCTAGTATCAACTGTCATTCGGGGCGTCGGAGCAATCTCTCAGGAGATGGTTTTCTACTAATCCTGTCCGAGTTCTCTGCTTACTCCTTGTTTTAACTATAGTCCGGAGTATCGGAGCTAAATTCGTCTTTCCCAAGAAAAAAAATTGTTCTTCTAATTCTACTTTTTTCTTGATCTCTGCTGCGTAACTCCGGAGAATCATAGCTGAACCCGAAAATTAATCACTGATACTCCTAGTCTCCACTATACTCCGGAGTATCGGAGCTGAACCCGAAGATTATCCCCTATTTCTCCTCCTGATCATCCTGGTCTCCACTACCCCGCTCCGGAGTATCATAGCTGAACCCTGAGATTATTCTTCTCTTCCTCCTCCTGATCCTCCTGCTCTCCGCTACCCAGCTCCGGAGTATCGGAGCTGAAACCCTGCAACCAGGTCAGAATTGCGTTCTTATCTTCAAGATCTCCTAAACAAGAACATTTTACTGTAAAGGTACTACTAACGCATANAATAATAAGAATAATAATAATAATGATAATAATAATAACAATAATAATGATAAGAATGACCTCTTGTCTAGTATTTTCAATGATGAATATTTGCTCTACTAGGGGAGGTTCAACCCAAAGATCTGCTTCAATAAGAATCCATTTAAGAACCTGACCTTCGTCCAGAATATCTACATCACACAGAGCCGGAACTCCGCGTTGAAAAAAGACGATTGCCGGAAGTTCGTCAAACCCAAAATCCGACGCAATCGTCTTACTGGAGATTTTCACAAACGGAAGTTCGAAGGAATCCAGTTCATCGTCAATATTCTCCAAACCTTCGAGAACGCTCTCAAACGATCCAAGATCTTTCTTTCCGTAGAAGAATACGGCGATCTGATCCGTGTTGGCTATCAATTTCTCAAGCATCTCCTCCGTGATCTCCTCGATGAGGTCGGAGTCCTGACAGTGCTCCACCCAGGCCAGAATAGTTTCATTATGATCTAGGAGTTTATCATCCGGCCAGAAGGTTGGGATCTCCGACTCAAAATAAATCAGTTTGGGAAGGATTTCAATATCGTAGAGTTGAATCTGGTCCGGGCTTGAGGTTTTAACAACACTCACTCCTCGTCCCTTGAGATTATCATCTATAGAGTCCACAGCAGATATAGCTTTCTCACTCCACTCATCTCCATCCTGTAGAATTATACAGTAAGACCCATAAAACTGTGAAATAAGAACATTTTTTAAAACTTAAATTAGGCCATTTAACATGACCCAAAGCAATCGTGTAGTGTGTGATTGATAAACTGATTTTGAAGCTGCTTGCTAAACTCTTTTTTTATTCCATATACAAATACACAGAAGATTGCTTAAATACTCTAGAGTTTCTATTTCATGTATTATAAAGAAATCACATTTTACTGAACACGCCTAACCAGGTTAGGCTGTTTTATTTTAAAGTATGCAAATATTGGGATAAATAAAAAATAATTGGGAGAAAGAAATGAAATGGTTTGAAGATATACCTTATAAAAAAGAACTACAACGAAATCAATATGGTTGATAAGAATATCAAGCTTCTCTGTGTCCACATCCTCGATAACAAAATCCTCGTCGGCCGTGTGCTTGTTCTGGAAGAGAAACTCGAAAACCTCCTCCTGGTTGTTGATATCCCCGATGTAGAGGATGGGGGTGAAGTGCCTGAAGAAGGCCAGGGCTGGCAGGGTTCGGAGAGAATAATCGTCCGCTAGTTCTAGATCAATTATTCTGACAAACCTAAACAGACCGGTTTAGATTAGAAGAGAGAATGGGAGGGTTGAGTAAACTGCATATACTGTGTTCTTAATTTTGTCCTAAATATTCACCACCACTTCAATTAAAAGGACTGTAAATAGTAGTAAGTAATTATTTATCTAAAAATATATATAAAAAAATAGAAAGCAAAGGAAAAGGAAAGTTACTTATTTATTGTTTACATTATATTTGATATAAACTGGTGGAGGATTGTTAGTATTTTTCTACGATGAACTAACAACTTTTAGAAATTAAAATGATAGATTTATTTGTAATGTTGAAAAAAATTTAAAATAAGCTTTATGGGTTGTGAAAAAAGATAAAGGTTCTACGCAAAACGGATACCGTATACCGAATACCGAATAAATAACTAGGGATTGAATACAGAATCTATATATAAATTTGGCTTGTCTGTCTGTTTGTTTGTATCCAATAAACGTCAAAACGGCTGAACCGATCGGGCCCAAATTTTTTGTGGGACATCTAGGGACCCCAGGGAAGGTTTATGAATGATTAAAATTTTAAATATTTGTCTCCATCAAAATTCGATCGTCATTAAATTTTTTAAAATTTTGAAAATCCACGAAATTTTTTGTGAAAATCCGCGAATTATTTTTGTTTTGTTTTACGATGTACAGAAAGAGAACATGTTCACAATTAAGTTAGAAGATGGGCGCGAAGCGCCCTCTAAGGCTAGTACCGAATAAATGACTAGGGGTTGGATACCGAATACCGAATAATGAATCAATAACTAGGGTTGGAAACTGAATACCGAATAAATAACTAGGGTTGGATATTGAATACCGAATAAATAACTAGGGTTTGATACAGAATACCGAAAAATAGCTAGGGTTGGATACCGGATACCGAATAAATAACTAGGGTTGGATACAGAATACCGAATAAATAACTAGGGTTGGATACCGGATATTCAATGAATAACTAGGGGTTGGATACAGAATACCAAATGAATAACTAGGGGTTTGATACAGGATACCGAATAAAAAACTAGGGTTGACCTGATACCAAATAGATCTGCCTCATCATCTATCATCTCTAGATGCTGAAGAGCTTTCATACTCTCTCTCTTCTTATCCTCATAGAATAGAACAGCTACATAGTCCTCCTCCTCCAGAATCCTATGAATAGAGAGAAGTAGTTGAACTATATGTGGCTGAGGTGGAAATTAATGAAAGTGAGAAGTAGTTGAACTATTTCTCTAGTGTGGCTTAGGCGGAAATTAATGAAAGTGAGAAGTAGTTGAACTATTTCTCTATGTGTGGCTGAGGTGGAAATTAATGAATAGTGAGAAGTAGTTGAACTATTTCTCTATGTGTGGCTGAGGTGGAAATTAATGAATAGTGAGAAGTAGTTGAACAATTTCTCTAGTGTGGCTGAGGTGGAAGTTAATGAATAGTGAGAAGTAGTAAAGTTATTTCTCTTGTGTGGCCGAGGGTACACAAGAACAGTAGTTCAGTTAGCTACACCCAAGGTTATAATGCAAGGAAAGTTATTTCAGAGGTGTACGCATCTTTTTCACTACAGTGTACTGTCTCAGGGCGGTATGTTGAAGCCTGACATGGGATCCATCTTTCACATAAAAAATCAAAGAAATAATCTGGTCATAGGAAACTATTATGTGAATTATCAAAATTTAATGCTTTAACCTCCTCAGAATTAAACGAACACTGATGCATCTATTCTTGTTTACAAATTCCGCCCAGAAGGAACTGGTTTCAATATGTACGCAGAGAATAAGCTACTGCAATTAACTTTCCTTGCATTATAACCTTGGCTATACCTAACTTGAAAAGTGGTATTTGGTGCGGAGTAAAAAAGTATCTTGATCAGTAACATTTCATGGGAGAAAAAAGTAATTTTGACAGTGGTATTTGTAGGGGATTTAAAGAGCTACTAGAACAGTGGTATCAAACCTGAACAGATTTTCCTCATCCACTGATTCTATTTTGTCTGGTAGCTCAAGAGCATCCTAAATCCAGGATATGATTTTAATCATGTTTCTGTATCCAACATTATTTATCAAAAATACAGAAACAGTAAAATACAGTAAGAAACATAAAACTATGGAATTGGAAGACGACTTTTAGAATCAAATAATGTGTTTAAATATGCGAAAGCAACTGTTTCATGTTCAACAATTATCTATTTCACTTAATAAGTTGATTTTGAAGCATCAAACAATTAACTTTATCAAATACTCATACCATTGCTGAAATGTCGTCTTCCTATTCCACAGTTTTATGGGTCTTACGGCAAAGAGAATTAAAAAAGAAAGAAACTCGCTGCTTGACACGGCATACATGACTTAGAATTGGCCCAACATGTATGAATGACTTACAGTTGGTTTGACACGTACGGCATGGAAAGCATGATTTAAAGTATGCCTGACATGGCATGCATGGCTTAAAGTTGGCCAAACATGATCTTAAAGTTTTTTTGTTCGGCAAGTATGACAAATATTACTTAAAGGGACTGTATAAGTCATTTTAAGAATTTAAAGATTTTCTTGATTCAACGAGTCACTTAAAAAAACCTAAACAGTCCCATTTTACAATATGATATTCTGGCCTCGTTGGTGAGGAACTCCACAACTGCCTCGGTGTCAAGAACATCGCCGTCAAACACCGTCATTACACCCGCCTTATAGAAGGATACTGCAGGAAACTGCCTGAATGAGGATATAAACCAGGATTGGGCATAGTTTTTTTTGCATTTTTTCTTTATCAGTTTTAAAAGGCCGATGAAAAAAATGTTTTTTATTAAAAAAATGTAGTTTTTTTAATATTTTTTTTAAGAGTACCCAAAAAGTTTAGTATTAAAGATTGAGCTAAGTTTTTCATAATTCGAAAAAAGTTGAAAAGTTTTTCGAACCTGATTCCGAGGTTTCGAGCATACTTCTTATTGTTTAGTTTCACGAACTCAATATTATATTTGTCAGTGATATCATCTACCCCCTCCAACCCTGCAATAGCAGCCTCACACGTCCTCAAATCAAAATCATAAATAAATAGATATAGATAAATTGATGTTGATAAATTGATATAAATAAATAGATATAGATAAAAAGGTATAAATAAATAGATATAAATAAGAAAATAACGATATCTCGAAAAAAAATTTAACGATGTAGATGTTGATGTAGGGATTGTAGATGTAAAGGGACTGTAGATGTAAAGGGATTGTAGATGTAAAGGGACTGTAGATGTAAAGGGACTGTAGATGTAAAGGGATTGTAGATGTAAAAACTCTCAAAAACTTTATTCTGCCTTGAATGTAAAAATGTTTAAGCTGCAAAGCGCTTGTTTCCGGTTAAATGGAGTATTTGGCAATATTCTAATTCTATTTTAGTTGATCTTACTTGCAGGTTTTAGTAAACCAAGCTACAGCTACAAAATCATTCTCTTCGACCAGCTTCTCCAGCTGCCGGTCATTCACCTGCAAATACAGGTTTAAAGTGACTGTACACGTCCACCTCCGTTTATAGATGGGAATGTCCGACTCACAACGATATCCTTAAAGGCTTTGTCAGATACATGCATCCGGGATCCGGGTTTAGTTCAACACCATCATTTGGAATCCCGGATCGGTTCGAGCAATAAAATAACATATTAACAGGTGATCTACCATTTCGCTGGATGCACTCATTTAGCAGCACAGGTCAAGCTCTCTTTCATGACCATACAAACTTCTTTTAGATTTTTTTCAAGAATAATTTCATGAGATTTCTGGAGAAATACAAGTTCTCAGAACTTCTCTCTGAAGACATTTACTTAAGTCGATTAAAATAGTCCCAAAAATTCAGAAACAAGAATTTGCCAACTCAGCGTAAATATGAAATTCTCACGGTATAAACTTATATAATTTGTAATAATTTGCTTGGCATGTGATCAAATGAGTCAATAAATAAGTTAGTTAGTGAGTGAGTAAATGAATAAATAAGTTAGTTAGTGAGTAAGTAAATAAAGGAGTTAGTGAGATATCTAATGAGAAAAAGAATAAGTTGGGAGTTTGTAAATCATAAATTTAGTTTGTAAACGTATTGTTATTTAGTAAGTTTTGTATTTATTATTGGGCATTTTGAAGAATATATTGCATCTCTATTTATAACTCTTTCCTAACTTTGTATTAATTATTTACATTAAACCTACTCAATGAAAAATACAGGTTGTCTCAGTGTGAAAACTGCTAGAAAACTTAAAGATCCTCTTTTATCTTTAAGCTTTAAGCTTTAAGCTTTCCAAATTGCGTTGTGCCCTCCTAAAGCTTAAAAGTTTCCCTTCCATTCTTTTTCCATTTCTTTTTCATCCTTTCCATATTTTCCATTCTTTCTATCTTTGCCATATTTTCCATCCTTTCCATCTATTCTATCTTTATCATCCTTTCTATCTTTTCCATCCTTTCCATCCTTTCTATCTTTTTCATCATTTCCGCCTTTTCTATCTTTTTCATTCTTTCTATCCTTTCTATCTTTTCCATCCTTTCCATATTTCCCATCCTTTCCATATTTCCCATCCATTTCATCCTTTCCATCCTTTCCATTATTTCCATCTTTTCCATCAAGTATGAATTAGATATCCGTGTTTATATTTGCTAAACTGATTATTTTCAGCGCTGGATTCTCTACAGAAGTGACTAGCGTATTTCTAATGCAGGAAAGCTTACAGAATCATTATCATAATTAAACCTGGAAAAATTACATTATCTTCCAAAATTCTTGTCAGAAAAAGATTGTAGGGGTACCGTTGTGAATCGGGCATTGCCATCTCTGTCATGCATGGAGAGTCACTTGAAATTACGCATACAGTCCCTTTAATGGAAATAATTCTTCTATACCTCCTCGATGAAAGCTTCTCCATGAAGATGAAGTACATGTGCAGTACACAGTAACAGTACAGTTAGAGCATGCATGGTAAAATTTACAAGATGCGTCTTTTTCTATCTAAATAAGAGTAATCCATCCTGGGATCCAGGCTCTCAGGGCTCACTTTACTCCAGGTTCCAACTTTAGCAGTAAGATAATTATAATCTAGGTTTCAGGTTCAATAGTATGATAGCTTTACATTAGGATCCCGGTTCAATAGTAGGATAACTTTACTCCAGGTTTAGAAGAATGATATATTTACTCTAGGTTCCAGGTTCAACAGTAGAATAACTTTACTCTAGGTTCCAGGTTCAATAGTAGGATAATTTTACTCTAGGTCCCAGGTTCAATAGTAGGATAACTGTACTCCAGGTTCCAGGTTCAACTGTAGAATAACTGTACTCCAGGTTCCAGGTTCAATAGTAGGATAATTTTACTCCAGGTTCCAGGTTCAACAGTAGAATAACTGTACTCTAGGTCCAGGTTCAATTGTAGAATAATTTTACTCCAGGTCCCAGGTTCAACATTGGAAAGTGTAGCATAAATCTTTGTTTACAATATAAAAACTTTATTTCAGGTTCCAGGTTCAATAGTGGGACAACTTTTCTCCATGTATCAGGTTCAATGATATGGCAACTTTGCTCTAGATACCATGTTTAATAGTAGAACAACTTTTCTCCAGGTCCCAGGTTCAATAGTAGGATAACTTTGCTCTCGGTTCCAGGTTCAACATTAAGAAGTTTATCATGATCTTAATTCTCCGTTAACTATCACAGTTTCTGGTTGACAGCTAGCTAATCACTATAGCTATTTAACTATTTAGCTGCTTAGCTTCTTGAATAGCTATCTGTTTGCCTCTCTAGCTGAAATACTTTCTAGTTTTAAAGTTGTCAAGCCATTTAGCAATTAAGCTACCAAGCTATCTAGCTATCCAGCTAACACGCTATTTGGTTATCCAGCTATCCAGCTGTCAAGCTATCTAGCTATCTAGCTATCTATCTGTCTAGCTGTATGTTTGTTGAGTCCTGTTGACCGACTCCTGTATCACGGCTAAACCTGACCTTGAGGGAATATGCTGAACCAAGCAGAATCTACCTAGACACTAATATACAGGAGGGGGGGGGGGGCCTAATCACGAGACTAAAACCTGAGTTTTGATTTTAAAAAAAGGGCTGACTAGAAATGACAAAGCTCTATCTCAAGTATCCAAACCTATAGTTCAAATAGATCTAGCTATTTATTAACTCTCTGAAATTCGTTCAGAGACCTCGTCATGGATTGAAAATCCCAGTTTTTAAAAAAATTAACCCAAAAAAGTATAAAACTTGAAATATTACCGCAATTTACTAACTTTTTATCATGATGTCGGCTTTAATAAAGATAAATTAAAGATCTGATGCAAACAAAAATTCCCAGAGAAAAAAAACTACAATCCTGTTTTGCTATTTAATCTGCAATCCTACGATCTTACACTCTAACAATCCTACAATCCTACAATCTTACAATCCTACAATCCTACAATCCTACAATCCTACAATCCTACAACCCTACAATTCTACAATCCTACAACCCTACAATCGTTCAATCCTACAATCTTACAATCCTAAAACCCTACAATCCTACAATCCTACAATCCTACAATCCTACAACCCTACAATCCTGCAATCTTACAGTCTTACAATCTTACAATCATATAATCCTACAATCCTACAATCCTACAATCCTACAATCCTACAATCCTACAACCCTACAATCCTACAATCCTACAATCCTACAATCCTACAATCCTACAATCCTACAACCCTACAATTCTTCAATCCTACAACCCTACAATCGTTCAATCCTACAATCTTACAATCCTAAAACCCTACAATCCTACAATTCTTCAATTCTGCAATCCTACAATCCTTAAATCCAACAATCCTACAATCCTACAATCCTTCAATCCTACAATCCTACAATCCTATTATCCTACAATCTTACAATCCTACAATCATAAAATCAAAAGCATCAAAAGGATTTCATTGGATATTTATATCGAGTATGGAAAAAAATATAATAATTTCTCAATTTGTGATAAATAATTTTGAAGTTCGGATTTATTGAAATGAACCCCCCCCCTTTTAGAACCTCCCTGTCCATCCCTTATTGGAAAACTAGTTCTAATTAATCCTTGAATTATACTCAGTGGTATATTTACAGTTAGAGAGCAAACAATACTGTACAGTGTACATTAGTACATGCGTAATTGGTAGAGGAAGCTTGTATTTCTGTTAATTAAACAAGATCTGAGATACGTTAAAAATGAAAAAGTTTTGGCACAGTGGACATTTGAATATCTCCGGAGAGATTGGTGATCATGAACAACCCGTTGGTAACATAAACCTGGCCTATGTACACGAGGGACGGAGACATAGTGTTCTAGAAGTTATCTCGGAAGGATCTTCCGAGGATGAACGCGAGCAAACCTTTTCCAAGTCCTCAGGAACACCCGGAGGAAAGGCTGAAAATGATGCCTTTCACGTGGATCGAGAACTGAAAGGGGTTGTTGGGTTTAAACTGTCTCCGCAGTTGACAAAATCCCATCCTAGACGGGATAGTATCCAAGTGGAAGAATCAGGTTCCGACGATGAAGAGTCAGCGCAGGCGCAGAGAGAAATTGACATCTGGGATAGACCCAAGGCAGGGATCTCTAGAGCTGAAATTCTTCCTTATCTTTTGGAAAAAATGAACGAGGTTGAAGACGCCTGCGTCGATGAAAATTGCCCGTACAATAGATGGTTGTACGCAGGTAAAGAGCACCCTGATCGTAGTGAGCTCGACGAGTGGGAAGTTTCTAAGTTACGGGATTTTTCTATCCCAAGACCGAGCATTTCTGGGTTTGAAATTTCTTCCGATTCAAAATCTCGGGTTAACATTTCCAGTTTCGAGGGTTCAAAGGTTTCCAAAGCTTCCAACTCAGTAATGGAGAGCACTAAAATGTCCCAGGATTTGAATCTAAATCGGTCATCAAAACATAAAGATCTATTTACCGCTCTCCCACGGACCAATTCCACGTCAATTTCTTCCTCCGACTCTATAAGATCCTTCTCCTCTGTTCCAATAGAGTCTAATGCATCCACCTATCCAATTATCACTCTATCTACAAGATCAAGACAAACTGAAAAGAAAAGAAACCCCTCTCTCTGCTGTTTCCCAGTGTCGGGGAATAAATCAGAAGATGAGTATAAATCCTATCCTCTCAAGGAGCTATCCAGACCACCGTCCTCCTGCTCCTGCTCTCATTCCTACAGTTCGTCCTGCAGTTCCTGCTCCACCTGTATACTAGAGCATGAGGATCCTACTGCTCCGCATGCCTTCACTGTACAGGGACAGATTAATATCAGATTTTCAGAGATTTTTATTTTTTTAATTTACGTTCTTTTTGAGAGCTTTTAACGAGATATAGGTCGTCATTGCTAATTCCTTTTTTATGGTAGGTAACCCTACAGATTTATGGCTTTGGTGGAAGATATTAAAATATTGGTTAAATCTCAGTTTTGTTGCCTTGCCCCCCCCCCCTCCTTTTTTTCAATTTTGCTGGAATATCTTTTATAAACCTGACCCTGGAAAGTATAATCACGTAAGGTTGCTTAAACCTTTTAGTAGGGGCGGAGGTCCAGAATATAAAGAACAAAATAATTATTTATTACTAGCTGAAGGGCCCGACGTTGCCCATAAATTTTTTAAAAGATTTTTTTAGCCGTGGGGGCCACCCATGAGTGTTCACAAAAAATTCAGCCCAATCGGTCCAGCCGTTAGGCCGGCTATACGCAACATATATATACGAATGTTTTGTTTTATTCTTATTCTGATATTATGTCTAGTGTAGGATAATAAAGTCAAGGTTAAGAGGAACCCCTACCTGCCCCGGTGTGATATCTCGTGCTGCGCGACCTTCTCCTTCATCATTATCTGCCTGGTCGCCCTCACATGCGTCCTCCTCTACCTCTACTTCAACACCAACGCGATGAGCAAGGGCATGACCGACAGCTGAGTTGTTAAACAATTTCTATCAATGTGACCGTTTTTAATTTTTAGTGACTTATTATTTTTAAATTTTGAATACAAATTATTGTTTATTTTAAGTTTTTTTTAATTAGTGGCTTTTGTGCAGTTAGTTGAAAGCATATTTAGCTTACAGTTTTTAATTTTTTATTGGATGGTTCAAGTTGTCTTAAGTTTTTTGATTTGTTTAATTCTCTAAATTTCTAGATAAATGAATTTCAGGTTCCATGGTTATATTCTTTATTGTTTAAGTGGTTAATTAGTTTGTACTTGTTAGGATATTAAATGCGTGTTAATTTGTTTTTAATTTTGTTGATTTTAAAGTTTGGTTTGTTTGATTATAGTTTGGTTAGTTCGAAGTTTGTTTATTTATAGTTTGGTTAGTTCAAAGTTTGTTTATTTAAAGTTTGGTTAGCTTGTTTACTATTTGTTTGATTATAGTTTGATTAGTTCGAAGTTTGTTTATTTATAGTTTGGTTAGTTTGTTTACTGTTTGTTTGATTATAGTTTGGTTAGTTCGAAGTTTGTTTATTTATAGTTTGGTTAGTTCGAAGTTTGTTTATTTAAAGTTTGGTTAATTTGTTTACTGTTTGTTTGATTATAGTTTGGTTAGTTCGAAGTTTGTTTATTTAAAGTTTGGTTAGTTTGTTTACTGTTTGTTTGATTATAGTTTGGTTACTTCGAAGTTTGTTTATTCAAAGTTTGGTTAGTTAGTAGTGTGATAATATTTCGATCCAAATATCTAAATTAAACATTTTAAATTGAATTATTTGCATGTTTCTCTATGATGCTATAAAATCAGACCTAATGGGTATGGGAACTAATTATCAAGTAGTTTTTAAGAAAATATAGAGCAATTTTAACTTCCCACGCGTATTTGCAGAATTTTATTGATTTCCCATTATAACTACGTCGAACTTATACCTATCCTCTTAATACTTTAACATAACATTTTTAAGAGCTTAGACATTTTTAAGTCAGAAAACATAAGGTCAGTTTCCTGTAGATCAAATGATCGTATACCTTAGGTTTAGCAAATACTAAACCAAACCCTAGCATACTGATTACGCCCTTTGTAACCTCAGTCTCCTCAGACAAAACAGAAATTAAATTCAAATCCAACCCGGGACAGTATACAGTATAGTGTCACTACAGACGCCCTGTGGAGCTGAAAGGTTCCGTCCAGCATCAAAGCTCCGACCCCATGAGCAAGGTCTGACAGGACCAGGAGAGGGGTTCCAGAGTTGGCTACAAAAAATAAGATATTCTAGAATAAAATGCATAGGCTACATTCGGGTTTCTGTTTCAAATACGAATATAGTGTAAATAATATGAATGCGACAAGAAAAATCTATTGGTATGAGATTTTAAGAACGACGAAAAACTCTTTCAATTTGAAAGTTTTTTTTGGTCTTTCGGATTGTGTTTTTAAACGCTTAACTAAATTATTTGTCGAATAAAGAAACAGGTTTACAGGTTTAAGAAACCAAGAAAGAACAGATTGATTAAATGCTGTACGGTTGAAAGATTTTTTGACCAAATGAATTAAACTCTTCTTATATTAACTTAAAAAGAGTGATAGCTCTAAGTTCTAGGGGGGGGGGGGTACGCCCCCCTCTTTATCTTGAAATTAACTTAAAATTATAACTGTCTAAGTTAAACTTCTGTGTTTAACATCTGTAGTGAGAACCAGAAAACCTACATTTGATCCAAAACTTTAGCTAAGGACCTGAGTTTAGCCACAAATTCAAATTTTCTTATCCCTTTAACTTTGCAACATTATTTTATCTATAAGAATTCATAGTTTAAAATATCAAGGGTCTACTACATTGGGTTGTTAAGAAATAGCAATTAGAAAATTAGAGTTTGCGGCAAAAACTCAGTTCATTTGTTTTAAAATATGACACAGAATGAAAAATCTGGTCGGCTTAAACCACACGTTGCATTTCTGTTGTTGAGTTATCTCAAACAGAAATTGAAGAAAGACATTTTGTTAATTTAAAATTGTCGATTGTCCATATCCTC
>NW_019396366.1:0-3621 GCF_000591075.1 Eurytemora carolleeae | reverse complement strand
CCCCCCCCTTTCTTTCTATATTGAACATGGACGCGTTCTCTTTGAGGGTAATGATACTCACGTGTCCACGAGAGAGAGGGGTGGTCAGTCTTTAATCTTGGATATACGAGACCTCGGACATATGGACACAACTCTCAATATTTTCAACTCATTCATTTGCGGAGAAATCTGAACCCCGCCACTTTTCCATTAGTCTTGTCAGCGTAAATTTTAACGGACGAGACGTTGAAGATAGATAATTAGAGAAAATGGTTTAACTAATTTTCAGAAGTTACTTTTTGTGGACATTCATTCAAAGACTTAAATTCTGGTCTACGTAACCCTATATTTTTGCAACCTAATATTTTAAACTTATATGATTATTTGATCTAACGGAATTCATAGAAATATCTAAGGTCTGATTGTGTGTTGCAAAGATATAGGGATTAGAAAATTAGAGTTTAGAATTATTTCAAAAGTCTACGACATCAGGTAAGGTTAGAAACTTTAGAGTGTTCAGTTCTAATCACATTGATTGAACTCTTACACATTTTCAATCATACTCGACACTGTTTCCAGAGCTTGAATTTCTAAGATGGAAGCAAATAAATTTGATTTTTTCATAGTGGGGGTAATTTTGCATAAATTTGACTTTTTTCTTATGTCGAGATAAAGAATTCAGTGTTTGTTAAAAATAAGAAATTGTTTCATCAAAATTAATATTTCAGGTTTTCCCCTTAAAATATTCAATTCGGGATCAGCCTTTTATTTTTCGCGAATACTTCCTTAAAGAGAAAAAATAAGCAAACGATTTTTCAGAATAAAACCAGGATATTTCTCAAAACTTTGAGAAAAACTATTTACGTTAAAATTGATTCCGTGAAATCATATATTTTATGTATTTTTTTCGTTCATGTAAAGATTAACAGCTGAAGGTGGTTTAGTTGAAGTGTGTTTATTGCCGGAGATAAGATCATAAAAATACCTAACTTTGAACTTTTAACATTCATAAATGTCAAACATGTGATGTTAGACATTCTTACTACGACAGGTTTCCAACAGATTTAATATCCTTGTATCCTTGTATCCTAGTGTATTCTTATATCCTTGTATCTTTGTATCATTGTATCCTTGTATCTTTGTATCCTTGTATCCTTTGGAATGATTTGTATTGTGACTCTCTTGTCCTAAATCTAGAAGAATTGTTTAAAAGTTGTATTTAACGGGAGAAGATGTTTATATTCGGAGTTGGATTTCAAACCTTATTCGCCGGCTTTATTCATCACAAATACAAAGTTTTATTTAATTTTGATAAAAATATAAAACATAAAAAGATCATTTTGTTGTGAAATATTATCTGTAGAGTTGAGTAAATCTAAATTTTTTACAACAATTGAGAAAATAAAGAAATCAAGAAGAGTAAAGAAAATTATTCAATTTTGTTTTAATGTTCGAAATAATTTAGAAACAAAGAGTTCTGATAAACATAAACATTTAAGCAGCTGGGTTGGGATTAAGCAAAGAATTTGGTTAGGATTAAGCAAAGAGTCAAGTTGGGACGGAGCAAGATATCAAGTTGGGATTATGCAAAGAGTCAAGTTGGGACGGAGGAAGATATATGCAAAGAGTCAAGTTGGGACGGAGGAAGATATGAAGTTGGGATTATGCAAAGAGTCAAGTTGGGACGGAGGAAGATATGAAGTTGGTATTATGCAAAGAGTCAAGTTGGGACGAAGGAAGATATCAAGTTGGGATTGAACGTAAAGAGTCAAGTTGGGACGAAAGATGAAATCAAGGTAGGATGGAGAAAGATATCATGTCGGGACGGAGCAAGATATCAAGTTGGGATTATGCAATAAATAAAGTTAGGATGGAGCAAGATATCAAGTTCGGACGCAGCAAGATATAAAGTTAGGAGGGATCAAGATATCAAGTTGGAAACAGAGAAATATATATTAAGTTAGGATGGAGCAAGATATCAAGTTAGGGCGGAGCAAGATATCAAGTTAAGACGGAGCAGGATATCATGGGGACGGAGAACAATGTCAAGTTAGGACGAAGCAAGATATCATGTTAGGAAAGAGCAAGATATCAATTTAGGACGGAGCAAGATATCAAGTTAGGACGGAGCAAGATATCAAGTTAGGACGACGCAAGATATCAAGTTAGGACGGAACAAGATATCAAGTTAGGATGGAGCAAGATATCAAGTTAGGGCGGAGCAAGATATCAAGTTAAGACGGAGCAGGATATCATGGGGACGAAGAACGATGTCAAGTTAGGACGGAGCAAGATATCATGTTAGGACGGAGTGAGATCTCAAATTAGGACGGAGCAAGATATCAAGTTAGGACAGAGCAAGATATCAATTTAGGACGGAGCAAGATATCAAGTTCGGACGGAGCAGGATATCATGTGGGACGGAGAACGATGTAAAGTTAGGACGGAGCAAGATATCATGTTTGGACGGAGTGAGATCTCAAATTAGGACGGAGCAAGATATCAAGTTAGGACGACGCAAGATATCAAGTTGGGACGGAGCAAGATATTAAGTTAGGACGGAGCAAGATATGAAACTAGGACAGAGCAAGATATCAAGTTAGGAAGGAACAAGATATCAAGTTAGGACGGAGCAAGATATCAAGTTAGGACGGAGCAAGATATCAAGTTAGGACGGAGCAGGATATCAAGTTAGGACGGAGCAGGATATCAAGTTGGGACTGAGTAAAATAACAAGTTGAAAAGGAGAAAGATAGCAAAATGAGACGGCGCAAGATATCTGTCCCGGAACAATAAATATCAAGTTAGGACGGAGCAAGCTACAGGTAAGGACGGAGTAAATAAACAAATGATTCGTCTAGACTCCTGATTCCAATCTGAACCCATCATCAATAATTTAATTATATTTCTCTTCAATTCATCTACTCATCATTCATCAACAGTTTGTGGTTTCTGAAAGATTAAATCAATTTAAACAATTGGACAGACGACGCCATATTTAAATCCATCAACATTATATCATGTATAAAAAAACATTTGAACTCTAAAAATAAGTTATTTTTACTAGTTAATTATTCTACTATAGATAGCCTTTAGGCGGAACTTTTTCAAGATGTTCGCCACTTATCATTTTTTAATGTCTTTTACATTTTAAAATGTATGGTTAAATTTTTTTCATTCTACACAAAACTCTTAAACCCATTTGTGAAGAAAAAGTTAAAATACCTGAAATTCTGGCAAGAAAACACCTTACTATGGAATTTCATACTTTCTTATGATGATAAAATTTTTGAAATTTATTCTTATGAATGACAAAAATTCAACTGTGAATCAAGTTCCTCTTTAAATGGAGGCTAACTTAAAGTTACTTCGACAGACACTGTAATCCATCCTAACATTTTTATTTAAACTCTAATCCATATCCAGGTTCTCTTCAGATCGTCTGAGAAGGTATATCCGAGCATATTCTACTGATAATTAATCTATTCTACACATTGATCATTAATTCCTTTAATTGAACCAATTAGATCAACCGTTAGATTAAATTCTTCTGATTAGGCAGAAAATTTAGGTTTGAAAATACTATTAACTTAGTTAGTTACACGTCAATGTAGTGATTTAGTTTCACGATAAAGCCCCCCC
>NW_019396365.1:155119-240160 GCF_000591075.1 Eurytemora carolleeae | reverse complement strand
TCACGAACTGCTTTATTATAAATATTTGAATATAAACTTACAAATAATTCAGAAATGGAAAAAATACGTAAAAAATGTATCTTTTAAAATCTTTTCCGACTTTATTGATTTATTTATCTATATTTGTATGCACATGATAACTCGTTAATAAACTTTTGTGATAAATTCATATTTTCAACAATCCTGTAAACTATAAATGATACGTAAATAAATATCTAGATTTCAAAAAATTATTATTATTATTCTCCTTATCAGTATTATTATTATTATTAATTATGATTATTATTATTATTATTATTATCACATGTTACTTTCATATTCAATTAATAATAATAAGTTGAATTTCTCAATTCCTCTGATTATATCAGTTTAATGTTAGGACTGATAGGATCAAAGCAAACAAAAAATAATTGGATTTTTTTTCAAAATATAATTCTTTGTTTATTCATATTTATTATTCATGAGCATTACACGTGGTAATTGAACAGTAGAGGGGTTTGACCGAACACAAATTACAATATTTCCCACAATGATATTTTAAATACACTAGCCTTAGAGGGCGCTTCGCGCCCATCTTCTAAGTTAATTGTGAACATGTTCTCTTTGTGTACATCATAAAACAAAACAAAAATAATTCGCGGATTTTCACAAAAAATTTCGCGGATTTTCAAAATTTTAAAAAATTTAATGACGATCGAATTTTGATGAAGACAAATATTTGAAATTTTGATGATTCATAAACCTTCCCTGGAGTCCCTAGATGTCCCACAAAAAATTTGGGCCCGATCGATTCAGCCGTTTTGACGTTTATTGGATACAAACAAACAAACAGACACCAAAACAGACAAGCCAAATTTATAAATAGATTTGGACTTTGATATACGTATGCAAAATGGAATATTAAAGGATAGATAATAGATAAGTAAAGTTGGACAAGGTTAAGACTGAAGAGTTAGGATCCCGAGATCTGTGCGTCTTCCCCCTGAGTAAAGGATGAGAACCAGGGTCTTCCCCCTGAGTAAAGGATAAGAACCAGGGTCTTCCCCCGGAGAAACAGGATAAGAACCTGGGTCCTCTTCAGAGAAACAAGATGAGAACCTGGGTCCTCCTTCAGAGAAACAAGATGAGAACCTGGGTCCTCCTTCAGAGAAACAAGATGAGAACCCATGGGTCCTCCTTCAGAGAGAAACAAGGGGATAACCTGCATCCTCCCATGGATAAAAGGATGAAAACCTGCACCCTCCCCCCCCCCTCCTAGGGAGTAAAGAATGAGAACCTGAGTCCTCCTTCAGAGAAACAAGGGGATAACCTGCGTCCTCGCATGGATAAAAGGATGAGAACCTTCGTCTTAACCCGGAGATAAGGATAAGAACCTTCCTCTTCCTAAAACTATTATGATTATAATGGGGGTCTGGGGGGGGGGGACTGACCAGAAAACGATGGGAATGCCGGGCATCTAAAAAATTTCCTAAATATCCAGTATTTGAGAAATTTCCAAAATCTTTTAAATATACCATCCTCAAATTTCCTAAATGTCTGGGTATCTGGGAAACTTCCCGAATACCTGGGTATCTGAGAAATTTATTCTGGAAATTTCCCAAATGCCTAGGTTTTTGGGAAATTCCCCAAATACCTATTTTGTTAAAAAATGTTATTGCTGTTGTGTCATGTAAAAACCTGTCTCTTCCCAAAATTATAATGATTATGATGGAGGGGGGGGGGGGGGGAAATCTAAATAAAATGCCCCCTGTAAACCAATTCTGATGAATAATGTACATATCTCCTTTAACAAATGAGAAAGGGAGAACCTAATGGTTTGGAAAATCTACCAGATTTACAGAATAATCTTAATAATTTGTAAGATATAACTTTTAGAATATTTACCCCAGTGTTCTTATCATGTCAGACGTTCGTTTATTTCTATTTTTTTTTACAAAACAATACACTTACATTGTCATCATTTTTACCTTTCATTACTTTTCTAAATTGGCAAAAACAATTTTTCATATTTTCATTTTATTTCTGGTTATTTTAAGATATTTATGACCACCATTGAGAGAACTGATTGGACAACAATACTTACCATGCAGTCCAAACCTTAAAGTTTATCAAATATTCGACATTTCCGTCTGTATGTATCTAAGTTTCCTGGAATTTATGTATTTTTTGTTTCACTCTTCGGTATGTTTTAATTATTTAAAATCAAAGGCGATCTTAATGTAGCCCTTGAATTCCCATCAGGGACATGTTCGATTCTCAAATATATCCTATGAAACCTTTTCAGAAACAATAAGATGAAAGTTATCTCTGTTTTTCATCTGAAAATTGACTATTGTCAATTAGACTGTCCTTCTCAAACGTGACTTGCCACCTCTGAAACAGAGAAAAAAGTAATTAAAATTACTTTTATCTATTTCAAAAAACGAAAATACCTTCTATATTTCTATTATATTAAAGGTTACCGTTGCGAATCTGGCAGGTAACATGAGGGTCACTTTAGATTATGTGAACAGTCTCTTTAATAGGAAAATTAATCACACAACCTCGAAGTTTATTGGAAAATGGTTTTACATAAGAACCATGCATACTATCATTAGTAAATACTCAAACACAACAACAAATAGATATACAGATAGATTGATAGATATATATATAGATAGATGAATAGATTAATATAATCATGAACATGAATAGACAGATAAACAATCATTAAATGCACGCACATTTTCTCAGGACACATAGAACTCTAGAAGAGGTTAAATTCCATGGAGTAAAAAGTTATTTAATGTGAAATCACATTTCATAAATCTAAACCATTTTTTGGAGTTTATGGAAATGTCTTGAATAATTCCCTTGAGTTTCCTCAGTAAAAAAAAAACAATAAAAATGAATTGCAAAAAAATGACCAAAATATTAAAATTATTGGGACCATGTCAGAGAATTTTGACAGGAGTTTAAGACACCAGCAAATTATATTTTAAGATTCTTTCCAACCCCCAACCCCCCCTGCAGTTAGTCCTGCAGAACCTGCTGGCATAAATGGAACCGATATACCGAAAGAGAAGACGGATGTGAGAGAATACAAATAGAATACAGAATTAGGAATATCCATCAAATCCGTCCTGACTCCAGGATAGAATATTTTTATCATGAAAACAGTTAGAGGAAAAAAACTTACAACTAAAAAATGTCGAAAGAAAAAAAAATTAGCAAAAGGTGGCAAAGAGAAAAAGAACAGAAAAGTTCTTAGATTAAAAGAGAAGAAAAAATGTTCAAAAAGTAAAAACTAGAGAAGTATGGAAAAAATAAGAAAATATGTGATTAAAAGAAATAATCGTAATTTCAAGGAAAGATAAGATGAAGAAGAATTGGAAAGGTAATAGAAGAAGAGAGAAAATAGGAGCAAAAGAGGAAAACGGAAAAGGAGGATTAAGAGGAAAGAGAAGAAGAGGAGAAAACAAAATAACCAGAGTAAAGAGATGCGAGTATAGAGAGAAGGAAGAAGAAAGATATGAGGAAGAGAAGAAGGAAGAATATTTGTTTGCCTGATCATCAGTCTGAATCTAATTGAAGTTTGAAGAAAAACAAACTTTTAAATTAGATTAGTCTAGTATTCCCTTCTTCCATTCCATCCAGCACATTTTATACTAGTATTCCCTTCTTCCATTCCATCAAGCACATTTTATACTAGTATTCCCTTCTTCCATTCCATCAAGCACATTTTATACTAGTATTCCCTTCTTCCATTGCATCCAGCACATTTTATACTAGTATTCCCTTCTTCCATTCCATCCAGTACATTTTATACTGATATTTCTTTTCTTCCATTCCATCCAGCACATTTTATACTAGTATTCCCTTTCTTCCATTCCATTCAGCACATTTTATACTAGTATTCCCTTCTTCCATTCCATCCAGCACATTTTATACTAGTATTCCCTTCTTCCATTGCATCCAGCACATTTTATACTAGTATTCCCTTCTTCCATTGCATCCAGCACATTTTATACTAGTATTCCTTTTCTTCCATTCCATCCAGCACATTTTATACTAGTATTCCTTTCTTCCATTTCAGTACATTTTATACTATATTCCTTTCCTTCCATTCCATTCAGCACATTTCATACTAGTATTCCTTTTCTTTCATTCCATCCAGCAATTTTATACTATATTCTGTTCTTACATTCCATCCAGCACATTTTATACTAGTATTCTTTTCTTCCATTTCATCTAGCACATTTTATACTAGTAATCCTTTCTTCCATTCCATCCAGCACATTTTATACTAGTATTCCCTTCTTCCATTCCATTCAATTCAGTACATTTTATACTATATTCCTTTCCTTCCATTCCATTCAGCACATTTCATACTAGTATTCCTTTTCTTCCATTCCATCCAGCACATTTTATACTAGTATTCCCTTCTTCCATTCCATCAAGCACATTTTATACTAGTATTCCCTTCTTCCATTGCATCCAGCACATTTTATACTAGTATTCCTTTCTTCCATTCCATCCAGTACATTTTATACTAATATTCCTTTCTTCCATTCCATCCAGTACATTTTATACTGATATTTCTTTTTTCCATTATCCAGCACATTCCTTTCAAAACTGTTTCATTTCCAACCAACACAGTGGGAACTATAAAATTGTGAAGTAGTTAGACGACTTCTAAACACATATTATATTTTAAAAACATTTTCCTCAGTGTTGATTTTCAAGATATTTTCTTAACAACATCAAATTCACAAGATTGCTGAAATGTCGTCTTCCTACTCCACAGTTGTTTGGATCCCATTGTATCTTAGGAAAATTCGAAACAATGCTAATCAATATTTCAGGAAGCTCAAAGCTGTGACTTTCGATTACAATTTGACCCATTGTACATAATTTTTTTAGCCTTTTTTCTGAAATACTTTTTATGTAGGTATATACATTTTCAATAAAAAAGTATAGAATAAACAAATCCGTAAGCTTAAATATTGCTAAAAATGCTTGATGAGCTAGCATTCTCTGATAAGAACTATTGATAACGATTAAATTAATTAATTAAATCTAACACTTTTAAACCAGTTATTAAGAAATATGTTTTTAACCCTATAACCTGTGTTTACAAATAATTAGGATTAACAACTGCACATATACTTACACCCGCAGTGTTCAAACATATCAATTATATCATTATATTTCCAATACATAAATAATAATAATATGTACATAGAAATTATTCAATTCGTTATGCTGGCAGAAAACCTTTTACTTTTATAAACATTATTTGAGAAAAATTAACAATCAGTTTTGGTTTTAAAATTATGTAAAACTAATCTTTTCCTACCTTAAAACGAGATTTATTTTATTATGTATTTGGTACTTATTTTGATTATGTAAAAAGAAAATGTAAAAATTTTAAAAATAAAACCTTAATTGATATCCATCATGTACGCCGCTGGCTGATAAAATATTTGTAACTTTTTACTTTTGAGAGATTAGATTAGATAATAGAAAAGAAACAAATTCGAAACTTTTAAAACAATTTTCTTTGTTTAAATATTTGATCTTAAAGTTTGGATACAAGTTGAACATTATTGAATTCTTGCTTTGCCCCCTCAACCCCCCCCCCTCCCCCCTGGTTTAGGTTTTCTATTCTTTTGATTTCCTTCGTTAACTGGGAAGATAAAACTTTTTTTTCTTCTTCATAATTATATTTTCCTTCAATTGTAATATTAACCTATCATATTCTTTTCTTCTAAAAACTTTATCTTGCCATTTTCATTTCGTTGCAGTTTCTTTTCCTTCTTTCTCCATCCTAGGTTTTCTATTAATATTTCCGTCCTCTCTTTTATCCATCCATACGGCACTACGTCCTACTCCTGCTAATATATACGTCTTACATTGCATTAATAAATCTTCTAATTCTGTATAAATCCTTTCTCATTCTACCCCTGTGTATCTCCTTCTCTTATATTTGTCTTTCTTTATCTTCTTCTACTTTATCTGTTATTTTATAATGTCTCCTCTGTACGTGTTAATACTCCTGAAATTTTGCCCGTTTAAATTCTTGACCTGCATTAAATCCGTCCTTCTGTCCCGTTTATCGATCCTTTCCTATATCCATACTCTTCTTATTTGTCCTTTTCAGTTGTATGCCCTACATCTGTCTACTGACCCATGCTGCAGCTGTACTCTCCGGTATTCAAATTTGTTCTTGATTCGTCCTACTTCTGTTTCTGTCCTGCTTCTTTCGCCGTATAAACCTTGTATCGGATCTATCAAATATTTTTACTTCTCTTTGATTCTTCCTTCTTATTTTTCCATCCTGAGGCTTTTGTCTTTTAAACCGTGTATTTTACTTCAGTATTTTACTTCTTCTTGATACGTCCTACTTCTGTTTCTGTCCTGCTCCTTTCTCCGTATAAACCGTGTATCCGTCCTCTTCAGTATTTTACTTCTTCTTGATAAGTCCTACTTCTGTTTCTGTCCTGCTCCTTTCTCCGTATAAACCGTGTATCCGTCCCCTTCAGTATTTTACTTCTTCTTGATTCGTCCTACTTCTGTTTCTGTCCTGCTCCTTTCTCCGTATAAACCGTGTATCCGTCCTCTACTGTTTTTTACTTCTTCTTGATACGTCCTACTTCTGTTTCTGTCCTGCTCCTTTCTCCGTATAAACCGTGTATCCGTCCTCTTCAGTATTTTACTTCTTCTTGATACGTCCTACTTCTGTTTCTGTCCTGCTCCTTTCTCCGTATAAACCGTGTATCCGTCCTCTTCAGTATTTTACTTCTTCTTGATTCGTCCTACTTCTGTTCTGTCCTGCTCCTTTCTCCGTATAAACCGTGTATCCGTCCTCTTCAGTATTTTACTTCTTCTTGATAAGTCCTACTTCTGTTTCTGTCCTGCACCTTTCTCCGTATAAACCGTGTATCCGTCTTCTTCAGTATTTTACTTCTTCTTGATTCGTCCTACTTCTGTTTCTGTCCTGCTCCTTTCTCCGTATAAACCGTGTATCCGTCCTCTACTGTTTTTTACTTCTCCTTGACATTGTCCTATATCCATATTTTATCTTTATCCTGTCTCCACCCTTAGGTGCAAGCGGGATGATTGGTACAAGCCTGGTTAGATGAGAATGAAAATGTTCAGGTTGACTTGATTCCTTGAGAAGAGATATTAAACTGTATCTTCATCTATACATGGTTAATTATCCTAACTTCAATCCTTTGTTTTTATAATTAAAGAAATCGTATCCTGAAAATACAAAAATGAAGATTTATCTAATATTTTTCTTGGCATGGATTAACAGTAGTGGGTTCCATAGAAAAAGGGGAAACCTTAACGATTTAAGGAATGATGGGGGGGGGCGGATTTAAATCCCCTCCATTGCATTATTGGTGTTACTAGTTCTCTACTGGTTCACCATGTTTATTTAAGTTTAACTGTGTCCTACCAGATGTTTCTTATTATTATAATCTTCTTATAGTTATATATGTACACAAGCGTCATACAATCTTTCAAACCCCGCTTTCCCCTCTATTTCTACCTTACCCTTTCCATTTCATACATACCCTTTCCATTTCATACATACCCTTTCCATTTCTTACATACCCATCCCATTTCAAACATACCCATTCCATTTCTTACATACCTTTTCCATTTCTTACATACCCTTTCCATTTCTCAAATTCCCTTTCCATTTCTCAAATTCTCTTTCCATTTCTTATATACCCTTTCCCTTTTTTACATCCCCTTTCCCTTTCTTTCATACTCATTCCCTTTCTTACATACCCTTTCCATTTCTTAAATTCCCTTTCCAGTTCTTAAATTCCCTTTCCATTTCTCAAATTCTCTTTCCATTTCTTATATACCCTTTCCCTTTTTTACATCCCCTTTCCCTTTCTTTCATACTCATTCCCTTTCTTACATACCCTTTCCATGTCTTACATACCCTTTCCATTTCTCAAATTCCCTTTTCATTTCTTACATACCCTTTCCCTTTCTTACATACTCTTTCCATTTCATACATATCTCAAAACGTCGAAATTTTAAAATTGAACTTTTGGTTGTATCATGACATTATATTGTTTTCACATTCATAAATTCAGCCAATAATTTTGATTTAAATCAAAGAACTTGAAATACTTAAAAAAAATATTTTCTATCACACACTTTTAGTGTATGCACTTTCAATTAAAATGATAAATAAACATTTAAATTTTTCAAATTATAAAAATGACATCCCCTAAAAGAAAGATCATTGACTCTTTTATACATACAAATACACAGTTGAGACATAAAGTACAACAGTCGACATGTAAATTGGGTTTAATTGAATGATATGAAATTGTAGATAAAGGATGGGTGGACACAAAATACATTTAGTTTAGTTCTTTCATCCAACAAATATGGAGAGGTTCGTATTTTCATCATATACTTTTTACATAATCTATTGTATTTTCTATTAAACTAATAAATATCTTTATAAGATTAAAAACAAACTGTTGAAACGACGTATGACTATAAAGTGGGGTGGGGGTCGATCTAATTAATGAACTTTTACGGAAAGGATTTGAGTCTTTGCCACAAACTCAAATTTTCTAATCACTATATCTTTGCAACCCAATGCCGTAGACCTTAGATATTTCAAACTATGAATTCTGGTAGATCTATTAATCTAATTTTAAAATATCAAAGGTTTGCACCATCAATTTGCTAAGATATTATGATTAAAAATTTTAGATATCTACAAATATTCTGGTTTAAAATGGCTTTACTTTTGGTCCTACTTTATACCAGACTCAATGACGACCTGTAACTCTGTAAATTGTAATACGTTTAAGTTGATTTTTGTCTAATTTTTTTTGGATGTCATTTTTTGATGTTCTTCTAACTTCTATCACAAAAGAAGAAACCAGTAAAATAACGTGGCAGGGAACCATCAATTTAAGGCCAAAAAATAACCCAAGGAATTAAGTCTTTGACAGAAACTCTGATTTTATAATCCCTATATCAATACCCAATGTCCATAGACCATAGATATTTCAGAAATGAATTATGTCAGATTATATATCAAAGGTTTACGCCATCAGGATGCAAAGATAAAGGGATAAAACAATTTGTTCTTGTGATAAAGACAGTTGTCTTTCAAGTCTTTTCCTTTGTGGGCAACCCTGTAGTTCCAACTAGACTAGTTTAGAATATCTTTACTCCTGGTTCTACTGTATACTGGACTACATGGTTCTACTGTATACTAGACTATATAGTTCTACTGTATACTAGACTACATGGTTCTACTGTATACTAGACTAAATAGTTCCAACTATACCTGTTTAGAATATATTTACTCCTGGTTCTACTGTATACTGGACTATGTAGTTCCAACTATACTTGTTTAGAATATCTTTATTCCTGGTTCTTTTGTATACTGGACTATATAGTTCCAACTAAACGTGTTTAGAATATAACTACTCCTGGTTCTACTGTAAACTAGACTATATAGTTCCAACTATACTTGTTTAGAATATATTTACTCCTGGTTCTACTGTATACTGGACTATATAGCTCCAACTATACTTGTTTAGAATATAATTACTCCTGGTTCTACTGTATACTAGACTATATAGTTCCAACTATACTAGTTTAGAGTATCTTTACTCTTGGTTCTACTGTATACTTGACTATATAGTTCCAACTATACCAGTTTAGAATATCTTTACTCCTGGTTCTCCTGTATACTGGACTCTATATAGTTCCAACTATATTAGTTTAGAATATAATTACTTCTGGTTCTACTGTATACTGGACTATATAGCTCCAACTGTATTTGTTTAGAATATCTTTACTCCTGGTTCTACTGTATACTAGACTATATAGCTCCTACTATACTTGTTTAGAATATCTTTAATCCTGGTTCTACTGTATACTGGACTATATAGTTCCAACTATACTAGTTTAGAATATCTTTACTCCTGGTTCTACTGTATACTGGACTATGCAGCTCCAACTATACCTGTTTAGAATATCTTTACTCCTGGTTCTTTTGTATACTGGGCTATGCAGCTCCAACTACATGTCGGAGCACAGAACCTTGATTCAGTATTTAACTAAGCTCAAGGAAGGTAAATTTTAGAGTCCCAAAAAAAGAAATAAATGAAAAGTCCGAAGTTTGAAAGTTTGACGTCGGGTTTAACTGAAACCTGTGAACTGTGAAATATTTTCTTTATCAGGAAGAAAATGACGGAACCTGATTAGTTTTTACTTTCTAACTTCAATCCTAAGAAATACGATGATTTGAGGATTTAAAATAATATTTTTTAAAGGGACTGGAGGCATGAATTCAAGTGACCTTCCATTTATAGAGTACCATGTCCGATTTACAATGATGCCCTCTAAATATTGTGTATATTGTGTCAGAAAAAGTGATTTGTCCATTAACAAAAACAAAACAGGAAGTTGTCCTAATTTAACAATTAGATAGAAAACCGATGCCCAGACTTAGATCAAGGTTTAATGATTACCGTTGTGAATATGACATGTCTCAACTCTTTAACCGGAGAGTAACTTCAACTTATGTCTACAGATCCTTATTATTGAGAAAATATCTACAAATTCTTCATAATAAGGTGATTATGATGTGAATGCAAGACCTGTGAGAAATGAGAGCACTCCTCTTAAACTCAAGATTGATCTTACTCTAACTGCAATTCAGGTGAGAAAGAGAAGGCAGACGGCCATGAGCCACCTTTTTTTTCTTCCATCCCACATATAAGCTTTTTTGTTTTTCGGCAGCCATGAGCCAAAACTATTCGACCTTTCATGCCACAACATTTTGTTCTTTCGGCAATTGTTATTTTTTTATGTTAGATTTACTGCATTTAAATTGCGATTTTCAAAAATTTGCAAATTAATCAATTAAAAGCATCCTTTCAAATATGAAATACCAAACAATTGTCAGTTAAAACCCCTCTTGGTTTCATTTAAAGAAAAATATTACACTAAAGAAAATAATTACTCTTCTCATACTATAATTTTCTAATCCTTAAATGTTGAGACCTGTTTTTTATTCTTATAACTTTGCAACCTGAAGTTGTAGACCTTTAATATTACAAAACATGAATTCTGCTTCAAAGAGAAGCCAAAGTTTGGAATATTCAAGATTAAAACCATCAATCAAAGATAGCTGAACATAAACTTGAAGGATGTGGATGAAGCCAGCGCCGTGATGACCAGCTCCGGATGGATCTCTATGACCTGGGTTGATGAGTATATCAGCTGGGATCCCAGGGATTTTATGGGATTAGAGGTAGGACTCCAGTCAGATATAACTGAGCACACGCTAAGAGAGAAAAACTTCTGAGACTGAAACCTTCAAAAATTTAACAAAATAAAACTTCGACTGTTATTGTTCTCCAGTATGAAAGGAAGGATTACAACTTCTAAAAAGGAGGTATGAAAGGCCCAAGGAGTTGCAAAAAGAAATAAATCAGTAGTTCCGGACGAGGTCTGAAACCCTTTTGTTTTGAAAATTCAAATGCAAGATAATAAAAGTACCAATCGACGTTTAAAATATATTATGAGTATTCGACTTGATTCCTAACTATACATTTTTTGAACGATTTGAAAGATAATACTTGAAAAAAGCTGAAGAATTCTTATTTCAAATGATCTTCCAATTAATGAATTACAATTACATAACAATTACAATTTACATTTAATCTGATAATATAATGATTAAGACACCACAATTGGAAATAGTAAATTTTCAATTAGAAAAACATAGATATCTCATTCATTCTTGATCAACCACAGCTTTTACAGCTTATGAAAACAGTTTAGAATAAGACTAAAATGTTGGGTCACGTTAAATTTTGTCAACAGTCCTTTAATTTACAGGAAATACGAGTTCCTACAGATATGTTCTGGATTCCGGATATATACCTCTTCAATGATGCTGAGGGAGATTTTAACAAAAGGTTCAGTTTTTCATTCTAAACTTAAACATAATTTTTGAAAAATAATTGGTAGATAATTATAATACATTACACATGTCATATTCATTCTTTTCTCCTTGTATGAAAACTCATATTACGTCCGCATCATTGTCTTAGCGAAGGAATTGAGTCTTTGCCACAAACTCAAATTTTCTAATCCCTATATTTTTGCAACCTAATGATGTAAACCTTTGATATTCTACACTTAAATTATTCAGAATTCATAGCAAAAAATATCTAAGGTCTACGACCTTGTGCTGCATAGAAATGGGCATTAGAAAATTAAAGTTTGTGGCAAAGATTCATTCCTTTGAAACTTTTTCTCAACATTTCAGAAAATTTACCAAATTCATCGTTCCAGGGTGTTTGCAGTAGTTAATCAAAACCTGATATATTGGAAGATATGAAAATTAATAGTAAAATTTAAAAAAAAGGTTGTTGGAGAATAAACAGAAGCTGTACATAGATTACAACGGAACAGTACACTGGGCTCCGGTTTTTAAATTCAGGTAAACAAACGAATATGTTTCAGTCAAAATTTGGGATAAAATATATATAAAATATTGTATAAACATATCCCAGACGATATACCAGAGGAGCATAAAAAACTTAGGTTTGCTTCTATTATTATTTGAATTTAATAATTTTTCATTTATCAAAGATATAATTGATAATATCATGTGATTAGAACTCCCACCAATGGCAGTCCAGTATACTGGTCACTCGATACAGATGGAGAAACGTAATAATGATACTACACTGCCATTGATGGGAGTTGTGGTCACATGAAATCGACTTATTTATTATATTATCAACTATCAAAAATAAAAAAAAATTTAATTCAAATAATAATAGGAGCAAACCTAAGTTTCTAAGGCTCCCCCCACTGTATTTCCATCATCACAAAACTGAAATTAATTATAATTCATGGAAATATTTAATCATAGATATTTATCTATTTCAATTAAATTTAAATTAAAGAAATATTATGGTTCAAATAAATTACATTTCTTAAGAAAGAAATTTTTTCTTCATAATTTTTTTTCTTAATTATTTTAGTTTATCTCAAGTATTTAAAAAAAAATTTATATTCAAAATATCAGATAAAAGTAGAACCCACCTAAATATAAATGTGGAGGGAGGTGGGGAAGGGGGGTATAAATTTGTTTTCCATTTTAAAAGTATTCATTCGTTATTTATGCATCCCTTTAATTCAACTAAATCTACTCAAACCAAACTAATACCAGCATATAGGGTAAATTATCCTACCTAAATCAACTCTGCTGCTGGATTTAGGTAACATCACTCTTTGTATTACCGGTTTCATGCATAATACCAGTATTTACACTTCTAAAGAACGTGTATGGTAGATGATCTACCCTTAATACTAACAAGCAGGATACTAACAGTGGTATTTAGCTCTCTAGAACCAGGCTATAGTCATTTAAAAATCCGATTTAAGGCAGACAAATTTTCTTAATGAAGAAGGATCACTCATAATTTATGAAATTATTAAATATGGAGCTTAATGTGCCTTTTCACATCAGGAGTCCTTACGAGCCATTCCAGTTTTGGGAAGATGGAAATACAGTGTGGGATATTGTTGTTTTCAGATTGGTTGTGTATTTGCTGAATATAATCCGTTTAAACCTACTATTTTTATACAACATTTTATATAGATAGATTTTTGTATAAATTTGACACAGTTTTATATCATCAGTTTCTCGAGACAGGAACATCAGATAGAACTCACATGGGTCTCGATCAACTCCTAAAATGCTCTGGTTTCAGCTTTTACCCCCTTTCATATTTCCTTTACAGTCCCTTTCATAAAATCTTTAAATGGATTTAAATAAAGATTTATTCAAATAAATTATCCTAATGTATTCGACAAAAGTAAAAAAACACAAAACAACTAAAATTTTTACATTAATTCTTTCAGTCACTTTGCTCTAAAGGTAACACCTTTCTGAACGTGGAAATGTTGTCACAAAAAGCTGTAATATTTTTTTAACAAAGTTTGTTTCCACAAACAAAAATATTCAAATCCCTTTAATTTTGCAATCTGATGGTCTATACAATACTTTTGATATTTCAAAATTAACTATTTTATCAAACAGAATTTATAATTTGATATATCAATAGTTAATAACATTGGGTTGCAAAGATATGGAAATTAGAAAATTTTAATTTTTGGCAAAACTCACTTCCTTTAGATCTCTGTGTGATATCCCTAAGCTGAATAACTCTATGGTAAGCTGTCCTCTGACCCTGGGCTCCTGGACCTACCCAGAGTACGTGTTCGACCTTCAGGTTCAATTCTTGGTTTTTAAACATTATTTTCGAAAAGATAAACTCTAAGAAATGTCAAATTTTCATTTAAAGGGAGTGTTTGCGAAAAATGAAAGGGGGTATAGGCTTAATGCGATAACAAAGCGCTTTTGATCGCTACTAATCTGACTTCTATCTGTTGCGTCTATAAGGAGAAAATTGTTAAAGACGTCTCATACCGAATAACTTAGCGCCCATACAAATTCAGAAAATTGCAACATATGACTTAGACCGTAAAAAATCAATTTAATTTCAAACAAATCATTCAGATATAACAACCTATAGTCATCGAATATCTTTTGCCACATTTGTATATAGTTTATATTTTATAATAGTTTTTAATTCATTTGTTTTGAATTTGATTCTTTCTCTTGTTGCTTGCGCAACTATCTAAGAATGCCGCGCACCACTCAAATTTTTAGAAATCCGTTAAAACGTTTTCTAAAAAATAAAATATTATAAAATATAAACTATGTACAAATGTGGCAAAAGATAATTCATTTTTTGCGAACACTCCCTTTAATAAAATTTGTTTGATCACCGGAGCCAAATTCCACTTGGTAGCACAAGTCTTTAAATCTTGATGATTGATAAATTTTACAAATTTAAATCTTGACATTTCTCAGACTGTGGATCTAAGAATTGTCAATTCAACTCTTTTTGTTGAACTACTCATATTCTTACAGATTACACAGATGGGACAAGAGATGCAGAAATGCATCCGTAACCTCAGTGTCACTTTAAAATTTCTGTTTAATCATCTCTTTTGGATATCCCTGCTGGGTTCCGGCCAATAAGAGGTCTCTCATTGATTGTGCGCAAAATTTCTCGGCTTCTGATGGTTTGTTCAGTTTCTGTAATCAACGCTCTGATTGGTTGCATTTTGAACACTTTAATTGTAAGATTAAATTAATCTGCAGATTATGTAAAAGAGGAGATCAAGCAAGGAGCTCGATATCCACAAATCTAAAGTTTTCAGCTCTAGTGTTTATACATTTTCTAGACTGAGCAAGTGAGCGCATCCTTGACACTGTTCCACGGTAATCCAATGTGGGAGTTAGTAGAGGCTAAAACTAGCAGGTAAATATGGTAGATATTTTTGAAGAGGCCGTATTTAAATAATTGGAGCCGCAACTCAAATATGGTTGGTTCCACTTAAAGTCGTATTCAATATTTCAAGATTTAAGCCGGCGCTCATTTGAAACCAGTTTTTGGGGGATTTGAGATAATTATTCTTAGAAAAGTAGTGACTAGAAAATTAAATATTTACTGACATGAAGTTAAATTATAAATAAAACATTATTTTCATGCATTTTCGCGTCTCCGCCTTATTCATCTTTAAATTTTCCCATCCCTTTAATTGTTTACAAAGCTTCAGAAATAATTGATGTTTCAGTTTTTAGAAATTGCAATTATATCTGCCGCGGTTCCATAATGATAAAATTGTCATACTAGCTTCAGAGCTTCATCCCGAAATATGATTTAGTGATGTTATATTTCAGCCACTTTAGCTCATATTTTGACTCTAGCTTATATTTTAGGCACTCTACCTTAAATTTCAGGCACTTTGCCTTATATTACAGACACCCTATAACCTTATATTTTAGCCACTTTAGCTCATATTTTGGGCACTCTACTTTATAATTCAGGCACTCTACTCTATATTTCAGGCACTCTACTCTATATTTTAGGCACTCTACTCTATATGATTGCTGCCCTGAACCCTTCGTTGATCTGAAATATGATGTTAAGCTGACCAAACGTCAAACTCAAAATTAGCTTGATGAATGGCGGGGGTGGGGCCGGAAAACTGATTATATGGATTGAAATTAAGTAAATTAAAGAATGGGCTGCAATTAAAAATGATGTTAAATTGTATTTCTGATGATCAAATGTAGTTAAAAAATCTAACAATTTGATTGTATAGAAGTATACACCTTCTACAGTGCTACGCTTACCCAACTATTTGATATGTCAGATATGTTGAGAATGAGATCATAATGATCATATGTTTAACACGGTTTATACAGTGTATAATTGATCATAAATATGTTCCTTTTATCAGTGTAGAAATATTGTAATCTTGTAGATTTTGTTTACTCGACTGAACAATAAATTCTGGCAAAATTATAGTTTATTCATTTCTAGTCACTTTGTATACTTGTAGTGAGATAAAAGGTGAATCTTACATACTGTATTTTAGTCATTATTTATTATCATTGTTGTAAATAATTTATGGTCGCAAATAGAGATAAGACCCATAACACTGCGGACTAAGAAGATTACTGACTGTCAGAATCAAGTATATAATTTTAAATAATCCATTCAACATGAAAAATGGCAATTGTGCGAATCAAGCTAATTTAGCTGAGCTAAAAACTCATGTATTGGATAAATTTAATCCCTAATCTCTGTATCCGCTGTGGACACTTTTAACTTTCTTCTTAATCCTCTCTTTTGGATGTCCTCCTAGATTCCAACCAATGAGAAATCAGAGGCGTGGTTAAGCCCCCCCCCCCTAGACAAATTCCTGAATACGCCCCTGGTATCTATTAACCAATATCTTTGCAAAGAATTAATTTTATAGTTTGGTTTTGAAACTACAAACTAATAATCATTCGAATTACGATATTCAGTATTAAAATATATTACAATGATGATAGTTTATTCATTTACAGTCCAGATTTATAAAAATGGAATTTGTTGGATGAATTAAAATTAAAATTGGTTTTAGCAATTATTATATTTACCTACGGTAGTTTGAAAAGGAGAAGACAGGATGTAAAATGAATCTGTGGCCTTATTATTCAACTGCCTTTATTCAAATTAAATCTGTTTCCTGTTTAGATTTTCATCTAGCAAAACAGGAAACATACAGATTATGATTAATCTTTTGCTTTCTAAAAATCAGAGAAAGCACAGAAAAGAAACAGAAGAAAACTTATGCAAAAGAATAATTAGATTCCAAAAATTTGTCAAATTTCTTATGTTTCAATCTACAATTTGTCCAACAAGAATTGAGCTCTAAACCAAATCAATGTAACCAAACTATGCAAATTATATGAAAACAAGATTTCTTACAATTCATCTCATCAGCAAAATACAAATAGTTTACCTGATTGGATCTATAAATAAAAAAGAGTCTTGTTTGTGCCATAGTCTTTGCCACAAACTCTGATTTTCTAATCCCTGCATCTTTTGAACCCAATGTCATATACGTTTGATATTTCAAACTATGAATTCTGTTAAAAGAAACAAAGAAACAATATAAGTTTGAAATGTTAAAGGTTTATACCATCAAGTTGCTTAGAAAACTTGAGTTTGTGGCAAAAACTCAATTCACTTACATATAAATCATATCCCCTTCATTCTCTCAACTTTAGAAAATGTTTGTAAAATTTTCCGCCTTCTGTTTCTATCAAACAATTTACAATCAAATTTCACTTAGACCTTAAATATTTAACAACTTTCCCTTAGACGAAAATAATGAAAACTATGAACTATCAAATAATCTCAATTTCAAATAATCTCATGTCTACACAATCAGGTTGCAAAAATATAGGGCTAAGAAACTTAAGAATAAATCAGTTTTTTTATAATTGCTTAAGAGCTGTTGTTGATTTTGGGACATACAGGGTGTCCCGCGAAATATGACAGTTAATAGACGACTTGAACACAAAAAATGACAATATTTTGAAATGCCTGGACTAATGGTATCATGTAAAAATTGTCCAAATATTTTATTTGCGAAATCAGTTTAACGAATACAAAGACTATATCTTTCACTCCCTATCTTTGGTCCATTAAACCGTTGTATTGTAAATATATGTGAATAAATGATGCTAAACCCGAAGAGAAGTGAATAAAGATCTCCTTCTAACAGTTGATAGAAATGTCAGAAGAGACATTCTTCAAATAATGTTCACTTAGCACAGCTTTTTGTCTGTTTAAATAATTTGTTTCTAAAATATATAAATAATTACTTTGTATTTACCTTTCCAGTGTAATCATACCACGGTGGACTATAAGCCAGTAGGGTCGGTCAAATCTAGGCCGGGTATTGTAAAAAGTATGAACGCGCCATGGGAGTTGTCATAGTTAGCCCTCCGACGGGACTATGCCAAGAAAATTGACCCCTGTCGTATGTTAGTCTGGTTAGGGCGACGTAATGTACCATAGGATCGGGTCAGTAAATGCTGTTATATGTTAGGCCGGTACAAAAAAGGGCAGGTCCTGTTCGAATTCAAAGTTACTACGACCCGGAGTGATACATTTACTCGTACTAACCCGACACGTGAACCAAGTCTGTGTGGGTTCATGTGGAAACATAAGATAGAACTATTCTGATGTAAATGTTGTTTCTAAACTGTTTTTAATCTTGTTTAATGTTGGTGATTGTCAAAACTTTTCAATTTTCATCAATCAAACACATTTCTCTTTTTACTTTTCGATATCAAGATCATTTCAGAACTAATGATCATGTAAAAACCTGTCTTTTCCATATTTGTTGAAAACGTTTGGATTAATTAGTGTACAGTGTACTGCATGATAGTAAATATTGTTTACAGACCAACCCTATAAAGTAAACACAATAACTTTATTAGGTTTGGTTACATGAGAGGAAAGGGAGGAGGGTGATCGGGGGATCTAAATGATTTTTAGATATTCCTTTGTCAGCAATAGACTTTCTCAGCCCAGGCCATATAGATTGCAAGACTGTAAAGTGTTCGTTTCTTGAAGGTCAAAGGACAGAGAAGCTCAGTCGTTCAAAATTTGACTTATTACATGTTAATTGCAGTTTTCGTGAAGAACCTTTAGAAAATCTAAAAAATCTAAAATCTAGAAATAGATTTATAAATAAAATAAAACAATTATCTTAACTGCAGCTGACGAATGAATCATAAGACCAGAAAACAGACAAAAGTAATAAAAAGAGAAGAGTGGGATANCCCCCCCACCTCTCTTTCTAGTTGTACCATCTGATTTGGTTCAAAATAAAGACAATAGAATACTTTAGACAGGACACCAGTACAAAATAAAGACAATAGAATACTTTAGACAGGACACCAGTACAAAATAAAGACAATAGAATACTTTAGACAGGACACCAGTATAAAATGTTTATCTTTTACATCTACAATTAAATTAACTCACTATCTATAAGATTCAAGAGCAAAATACTAGAATTGTCAAACGTTTGAAATACTCAATCGGGTTGCAAAGCTATAAGGATCAGCAATTTTGAGTCTGGGGTAAGTGTTCAGTTTATTCATAAAAAGTATCTGCTATCGTCCGTTTTAATATTGAGACAAGTTCAATAATGTTGGTGTCCCATCTATAGTGTAAAGCGTATCTATGGTCTAAACTATACCAAGAGTTCTAACTAGCGGAAACACGGGTTTAAGACAATACTAAAATTGGTCTGATTAGTTCTACTAAGTTTAGTATTATTATCTACAGGTTGTTTAAACACCTCCATACAGACAAAGAATAGTGTCACATTACAAGACCGGAGTTTTTAACAAAGCCTTCCAATATCTTTGCAAACTGATGGTGAAAACCTTGAATATTTCAAATGTAAGCTATTTGCTCTACCTGGATTTTAAATATCAAATTTCTGCTAAGGTTGCAAAAGATGTTACAATTAGAAACTTAAAGCTTGATGCTAGCACTAAATTGCTTTGTCAAAATGAAGGCAAGGGAAAAGGACGCGAAAACAATTTGTTTACTAATTAACTTTTTAAATTTTTGGATCATTTTTCGTATTTCTTCATGATTTTATGATATTAGAAAAGTTTTGATTTAAACAGTTTGCTTTTCCACAAACATTCAATTTGTTGTTCCTCCCTCGACACGTTCGAGTCTCTTAAAGGGACCGTTCACTTATTTGGGTAATTTGAGGGTAAACTAAATAGCCTATTAGCTAATCATTGGTATTAGTATAACTTTTCAAAAACAACTGTGGCAAGAGAAAACGCCGATTTTTCGTTCAGAATTCCAGCGCAAAGATTTAGTACCTTTGCATTTACACTATTTGACACTTTTTCAAATATTAGATTAAACTGTTGCATCTAATACATAATTATAAATATCTTTAATTTTTTTCAAGTTATTTAAAAATTGTCTATTTTCAAAATTGTTGAAATCTAGGAACCATGGTTTGACGGAGAGAGAAGGTCGTCTTTTTATAAATATGTTTAATCATGACCATGAAACACAAGTGTTCATATTTTATTAGATAATGGCTGACACATAACGTCATTTAAATATGATAATTTTAGATTTTATTGGACTGTTTAAATAGTGTCTTTGCAAAGGTATCGTAACTCTGATTGGAATTCTAAGCAATAACTCGGCTATTTCTCTGGCCATAGTTATCTTTGAAAAGTAAGACTAATACCAGTAATAGCTACTAGACTATTTTTATTTAGTTTACCATGAAATTACCCAAATAAGTGAACGGTCCCTGGGTTTAAAGAGACCCTGTGAATTATTGCTTGCCTCTTTTGAAATAACGTCGACAGTCCCTTTTTAGTTTGTTAAATCATCTAATCAAAAAATCTCGAAGGGTTTACCGGAGTAAGCTTAATTAATAGATTTAAATAACACATAACATTGATTAAATGTCGTCTTTGTATTCCATAGTTGCATGGGTCGCAGCTGCACCGTATAGATACCATAGCTCTGAGGATTTCCTCTTCAAGGTTGTCATGCACCAACGTTTCAGAATTGCTTTCCCATAATTATTCCTAAACTTTAAGCAGGTGTAAACTATTAAGCCATGCACCTTGCCTCCATCATACAAATTATAAGATTAAATTATATCTACAAAGATTATACAGATTGGACAAGAAATGTAGTGTGCAATGTTAGTTGAGATGTTTATATTCTAACTATAAACCATATTCATTTCTACTTATAAATCTTTTTTTTCGGCCCGGTGATTGAGAACAAGTTACTTATATATGACATAAATACTACCTCTCTTGTGTCCTATCTATGTATTCTATTTTAAAAAGAATATGTTCTCGTGTTCTATCTATGTATTCTATTTTATAAAGAATATGCTCTCGTGTCCTATCTATGTATTTTATTCTATAAAGAATATGCTCTCGTATCATATCCATGTATTCTATTCTATAAAGAATATCTCTCGTGTCCTATCTATGTATTCTATTCTGTAAAGAATATGCTCTCGTGTCCTATCTATGTTTTATAATTTATAAAGAATATGCTATCGTTTCCTATCTATGTATTCTATTCTATATAAAGAATATATTTCTGGTTGACTACCTCTAGTTTATACAACCTGTGATATTCCAAACAGCTGGATTTAAAGTGTAGCAAGCCGATCTGGATCAATGAATTTTAAGACGGAGAAATTTTTTGATTTACACAAGGATTCATTAACTTTGCGTATATTTTTTAGTGATCATGACTCATGTTTTCGATCGTTTCAGTCCAATCTCATTTTTAACACATTTTCCACACATTTCGTATTATTTTGCGTATTATATTATCCACTAACTTGGAAACACAGCGTTGCCTGAAAAATGAACTTTTACTATATATATAGTCAACCTATACTCAACTTAGAATGTGTAAACCAATTGACAGTTTCCGTAGTTCTACTGAGTTTCTCAGTCAAAACTTGGGGTAAATCAGTCGAAGGGTTCCAGAGTTATAATTGAATATACAAATAATCAGATGATTTAGACACAAGAAACAAATGAAAATTTTACGGAATCGCTGGTTGGACTTATGTGACCTTGTATTTCCTCTCGTTTTTTCACACCCAAACTGGTTGGTTTCTTATCAGGATTTGAAAATTTGAAGACTTAATTTTAATAATAAAAGAGTTATTTATGTTTTAAAACATGTAAATTTTAATCAAAAATAAAAATTAACTTTAGTTTGATGTGATCAACCTAATTTACCAATGTATAAATAATTTACAATAAATGCACAATAATTCATTTTTAATGAAGTTTCATCTGAATACGTTGTAATTGTAAAGTAATTTATATCACTTAATTGACATTGATCTAACTCTCAAACACTCGATATAAATCGAATCCGAATTTTATATATAATTAATTATACACAATCATGGAGTCTTCTAAATGGTATAATATTAAGCATAGTGGCATGAAAGGTGAAAGTAAAGTGTTCACAAAGTTAAATCTATTGGTCCGAACAATGATAAGTTAGATTAATAAGTTGTTTTCATTTCACTTAAATCTAGACAACTCTGAAAGGAACTGAGTTTTTGCCGCAAATTCAAATTTCCCAATATCTTTATTTTTGCGATCATATGATGTAACCTTTGATTTTATTTTATTAGATCTAATTCATAATTTGAAATATCAAAGGTGGCAAAGGCTTAGAAATTAAGAGTTTGCGGCAAAAACTAAGTTCCTTTGTAGACAACCCCGAGACTTTATGAATGGTTGGAATCGATGAAAATGTGGCTTTAGAAGAAAACAAGCTTATGTTTGCATGACAGTTTTGTAGGGTAGATGATAATACCCTAATATTTGATAAATACTTTTAGTTAAAATAACAGAGAGGGAGGACTACACTCTGTTGAAAGAAATGAAGAAGGTTTAAAACTAAACAATTGTAGATTATAATTAAATTACAATTCTTTAAGAACATTAATTTATATTTTTAATATTTTACACTGTATCGTTCTTCTGTACTACACTTGTCCAATACACTTCAGTGCGCATGTAAAAAAATAACTGGAAACCCAATGAACCAGTTGCAATTTCATGAAATATTGTTGCAATAATATTTTTTTTAATGTTTTTTTTTTGTGCAGCACATAGTGAATTGCACATAGTGAATTGTGCACAAAGGAGTTGAGTTTTTGCCACAAACTCTGATTTTCTATTCTCTATATCTTTTCAACCCAATGTCGTAGACCTCAGATATTTCAAACTATTAATACTTATAGATAGAATAATCTAAGTTTGAAATATCAAAGGTTTGCACCATCTGGTTGCACAGATATTGGGATCAGAATATTTGAGTTTGTGGCAAAAACTCAATTCCTTTTAAGATACTAGGCATCTAGTTCGCTTCGCGCCCCTTTACCTCAAGTTAACATATTTAACTTTGATCTTTTAAACTAAGCTAAGAACATTCCCGTGGTTCTACCGAATTCCTCAGTCAAAATTTGATGTAAAGAGGGAAAGGGATGATCATGAGTTTAAGATCGGACAAATAATAAAAAAACAGAGATTACTACTTAATATACATAGATGTGATTGTCCTGTATAGCATTGAATTGATTTAGTTGAAGATCGGAGACAGAGCGGAACAATCTACCAGCTTCTGTCGACCATGAACTTTATTTACTTCACATATTTCAAAGATATATTTTAAACCAGGCTAAAAATAAGATGAATCCAGAGAAAAATAGTAAATCTAAAAACCATGAAAGAAACGTCTTACTTCAAGAGAATATTAAAAAAACTCTGGACGATAACTCATAGATTCTTTGCAATACAAATATTATTTATCCTAAAGAGATCTGTTAACGTAATTTCAAGTGCCTACCCCCCCCCCCCCCCACCCCCCCCGCATATTCAATTCACAACGGTACCATTTAGACTTTTATCTACACAAAATAAACAGGAAGATATCGTCGTTTTTTATCATAAAAAGTGTTGAATTCTGACAATTTTCATTTTTGTCTTTGATGCATAAATTCATGTCACACTAAAGGAAGGACGTCCTATTCTTCCGTACGTTACGTCTGCATACTATGTAAAGGGTTTAAAACCTTTTTATAGTATTTAGCTGATGTGACGTATAGTAATCATGGATACTATGTTTTTGTTATCAACACAATTTCAAATTTCCAGTCATATATCACTGCACTTTTGGCGAATATCTTGCCATGCGCGCATTTGATCAAACTCCCTTGCATGACATTTGCTCGTTGAAATAGGGTTGGGGGGTGAAACATGTCAACAGGCGATATTTTTTATTTCAGGCCATATTACACAGTTCTGTGCACTGTGCAAAAGATACTTAATGGGTATACTCTGTTTCTGGTAATCTTTTAAAACAATTGAATAAACAATTATTATTTCTTATATATTTTATTGTGTATACTGTATAATATATTGAATATCTTTAGAAGCCTTCATAATAACTTGTAATGGTACTCACTCTATTCAATTAACCATTTGTTGGTGGTTATTATAAACCCTAAAAGGGCGTTAATCCCATTAAACCATCTGTCTCAGTATAGAAGGAGGGGGAAGGCCTAGTTTTATTTATATTTTTTAGTAATCATATTAGATCGATTTTCCACTGCAGGCATATTGTACTATAGTTGATTTAGTAAACCTTCATACAAATCTACAATCAATTATAAACACTAATGTAGATAAGAACAGGTCGGGAAGAAATTTTTATCTTTTTCATTTTAAATCTAACACTTCAACCACGCAAATACGCAGAAAAGCAAGGTTAAACCTCCATATGTATATGTAATATGAAGTCGGTAATATGCATTGTGCAGCGTATGCCTTGCTAATTAATATGTACTTGTTAAGTATACTTCACGGCGGTATTTAAAGAACTACATTTATATCTTTATTATTTAAAAAGAAACATGACAGGCTAGGCCAACAAAAAACAGCTCTTTTCAAATGTGAGTGGCATGTCCGATTCACACAAGTGTTCTTTGATCAAGGAAGACGTAGTATTGGGACTAATCCTTATTTTATCTTCACAATTCAGACAGTTGCACACAAAAGGGTTTTAAGAAGGAAAAGGGCTGCAAGCAATAATGGTAAATTCTGAATTGTTTGCTGCAGAAAATAACTTCTTTAATTTAATTACTGAAGAATTAATAAAGTTGCATAGAGTCACATTGTACACTCGTGTACACTTGTCACTGCAAACTAACCAGGAGGCGAAGGTCAAATTCATTGACATTGCTCTTACGACTTTGTGACTCCGTTGCTCTTCTAGTTCTGATTTTAAGCATAAGTGTTTAAGAAAAGCAAATTTATCTGGTTACATATCATAAATTCAAAACATTTTTGTTTTTCTAAATAACTCTTCAATAAGAGGAGTTAAGATGAAAAACATTCAAGATTTTAATCGTACTTTACTTTAGTTTGACGTGTTGTGTAGTTATATTATATATATATGATTCTTCTATGCATACATTGTCATTCTACCCTTGACAGTTCAATTTGTTTGAATAAGCACTATTTTACAAATTTTGACACATTTTTAACAAATTTTTGAAAAGGTATTTATGAAAAATGTATTTTCCCCCTGGCCGAGATGAAGTGTTGCACATGCTATTGATACGGCAAGGTTATAACTGATATTTGTTGGGACTGTACAGTGTACAGTATATATATATATATATAAATATAATGTATACTAATATTTTGCATTGAAAATATTTATTATATGTATGTGGAGATGTGCGTATTTATTCGATGCATTATTTAAATCAGAGATAAGAGAGATACAGAGATCGATTATCAGCTAAAATATGCAATATTTTCCACAGCATGTTCTATTGTATACAAGTACTGTACACGACCAGTCAGCAAACATCTGTATTCAAACTGAATTCAAAAATGTTATATCTCATGTTTAAAATTGGAGTATTTCTTTAAAAGTTGTAAAACTTAACCCCTGAATGGGTATTATATTCAACAAGTGGCCGTGAGATGGCACTCTAAAACCTATCGTAAAAACGTAGCATGTCGTGGCGGGTCAACTTAGGCCTTTGTAGCCCACCCTGTGAAAGGAGATAAGCAGTCTGTGCATAGTCTGTGACTTAAATATATACGAATTACGGAACACTGCACTCTTAAACTCTTATGTTTGTGTTTAAAGGTGTTCAGAGGTCAAAACTTGTGTGATGTTAATTCCGGGGTTAAATAGTTCCGTATCTTTTCCAGTTCTACGGATTAGATTAATTCCTTTCGTATTTCCTATGGTGGTCGTACCCTGCAGGGATCACTAAAGTTGAGGGATTTCTTTATCTCAAACTTTGACAGTTTGATCTAACAAAATTGATAGTTAGAAATTTCAAAGGTTTACTCCATCAAGTTTCAAATTTACAGGAATCAAAGAATATAAGATTAAGGTAATTGTTAAGTTCCATTAAGCCATAAATACAAAGCATAAAGATTGAAATTAAATTTTTTAGTAAAAATGAATCATTTTCCTGTAGGCCTCTGTGTAGTTATATTACCTACTGCAAGAATGCTTGATAATGCAGGAGTGCATGACATTATATTTCAACACTGAAGCTATTAATTAGTATCATTGTTTCCGGTTGGATTAACTTACTATTAGATGAAATATAATTAGCAATTATTTGAGAGATGATCTATTAGTCACGAGGTTTAAATTGTTTATAGTTTAACTACTATATAGTATTTATGAATGGCCTTCACACAACACAATAGATATATAGGGTTAACCACAAAGGATGAGATTTCAGAGACGATTGTAAGAAATGTATTTAGTATTGTTTCATCAACTTAGGGTACCCTGTAGCAGTATAGCTGTAAAGTTGATTTTTTCTCGCCAAAATGAGTTTTAGATTGTCATTAAAGGCTCGTCCTTTGTGTGTAACCCTGTATAATAATAGTTTGGAATCCTACACTGCAGAATGCTATATTAACCCATGAAAAATAACAGTGCATGGTAAAAAATAAAATAACATTTTGGTTCGAACTATCGAGTGCCCCAACGCATTTTGAATTTTGTTAGAGTTAGAGAAAAAATATTCGAAATATCTCACAATGTAATTTTGGATGAACATAGCTCAGTGTTTCGAATTTTGTGTAGATTTGAATCTGACGTTTTTTTATAAATACATAAAACATGTTTTCATCTTCCAACAATAAGCTCGTAATTTCTAAATGCGTCATTTTATATACGTAGAAGTTTTTTCAAAATGAACACATAACTTTAATTTTTAACTTATAAAAGTTTCTTGAGACGTCATTAAAACTTTTTTATCTTTTCCAATAATGCATAATGATGTATTCTAAAAAGCCTACCAAATCAAATATAAAAGTTTTGATAGATTGTACACAACAATTGTTCTAAACTCTCAGCTAATCGTGAAATTTCCCCAACTAACTTGGTTCTAATATTTTTAAATGATAAATAAATATTTTTGAATTTTATATATTTTATTTACGACCATTTAATTGCTGTACAATATCTGCACATTTAAAACTAGAAGAGTCTATTTTTAAACAAATAAATTCATAATTCAAATGCTGGTTAAGAAGCATTTTTCCAGAGAGACTAGAATCCAAATCAGCTGTTTTTCAGCAGCCATTAATAATTGGTTAATGTTGAATTGAGTTTTGTTTCATTAAATCTATTATTGATCAAGTTTGGTGGAACTGACAAATTAAAAATAAATCTTTAAAATTATCCTAAATTAGCAATCATATCTGAAATAAAAAAAAAATTTACGAAAGTTTTTTACGATTACGATTTTTACCGAAAGTTTGAAAATAATTTGTATGGCCGCTTCTTCCTCTAATGTTTATATTTACAAAACAGTACAGTACATTGCACAATACATAAATATAAAATTGAAATATTATCACAGAATGAATACTTTACACTCAACCTTAGCAAAGAATACAACAATAATAAGTTCATACAAACAATTGTACATGCGGTATACGGTTGCCTGCTACATCAGAAATAGGTTGAGTGTATGACATGCTTTCTTTGTACATGTTTTGCAGTACATAAAGAAGGGTAAACAAGACATTAAGTTTTTACTACATAAAGGTTCTAAATTTTTGAGAAAAAAACAGGCGTACATCTAATAAACTGGCTTTAAAGCACATATTGTGCTTATGTACAAAAAAACTTACTGTACCACTCCTCATTACGTTTATTTACTTCTAAGGTACAATAAAAACGGATAATTTTCCGATTTAAGTCTTTTTCCCATCCGGTGGGGCCCGGAGGGGTGTATTTATATTTAGAAATATGGAAAATTTATTATTACAAGACTTTGGTCTTGCTGGATCATATTTGAATATTGACCTGGATACTTGTTGGCCGGTACATAGTTGGGTATGTACTGTACTACAGTGTGCTGGTTATTTGTTGGCCGGTACAAGGTTGGGTATGTAATGTACTGCAGTATTCTGATTTTTTGTTGGCTGGTACGAGGTTGGGTATGTACTGTACTGCAGTGCCCTAGTTAGTTGTTGGCCGGTACAAGGTTTGGTATGTACTGTACTGCAGTGTCCTGGTTCAGGTCAGGTAGAGAGGAAGGGGATGGAAGAACCGATGAGGGACGAGAGGGGCGAGGGTTTCCTTTCCCTCGCTTCATGCTCCCCCAGTTGGAGGTAGAGGGATATTGGAGCTGATTATAGATTTGGAAGTTGGAGCGAGGCTGGAGGGATGGAGGACCTCCGCCATTTTGTTTAGGTTGCAAGGATGGATATCCATTTTGTTTTATCGACAAACTTGTCGGTCCTGAGATTCCATTTTGCGAAAGAGTAAAGATATTTTGAGAAGAACTGAACCCATTATGGGTAGAGAGCAAACCAGTTGGATTAAAACCGGTTTGGTTTGGGTTGTAACTGGTTTGGTTTGGATTATAACCGGTTTGGTTTGGGGCTAAACCGGTTTGACCGGCTGTAGAGTTATGGCTCGCCAGGGAGGATAAACTTGAGGGAACATAAAGCTGATAAATTGGAACACCAATATCTCCATTCTGAAAAATATCAAGAAAATTAGCATTTTGAGACGGAGAAAGATAATGGGGGGGGGGGGATAATCATGCACTTTAAATCTTACAAACTAAATGTTAAACTTAACTAAGTGTAAACTTTAACAGTATGATTTAGCAAAATTTCATAAATTGAAATATCAAAATTCTACAACATTAGAAAATCAGTGAATGAGGAAATTATTAATTCTTTTGATTAGAACATAATTTATAATTAACTATGTTTCCCAGATTCAAAAGACAGTAGACTATTTGGCGCATTTTCTTTGTTATTTTCAACCCTTCCCCTTTCTCACTTTCTGTCAATCCACCTTTAACAAGTTTGTCTAGTTTCCTAATTGTTTAATTGTATTAATGCACTTTCAAGTTTGAAGTTATCTAGTTGAAGTTTATAATACTGTCAGGATTCTATAAATATTTAACAGTTGACTGGTTGGATTCACTCTACCAGATTTGTTATGGTTCAATATTTACTTCCAAGGGCATATTTTTAAAATAATCCCCTTGGAAATATATTTATTTTCATGCCTAGTTTAATCAGTTAATACTTTTGGTAATTTTGCTGCGGAATGACAAATCGTTTAAAAGTGACTAGTTGTATGTTTTTTTTTATCGCCATTTACTAAGTTTATTTCACAAAAAATACGGATTGAAATGGGATGGAAAAATAAGCGGGAAAATAAAGCTATATTCAGGCCACGGTAAATATGAAGGATTCATAATATTCAAAGCTCCCCATTTCACTCTAAAGGAATTGAGTCTTTACCAAAAACTCTAATTTTCTAATCTCTATCTCTTAGGAACTCGAGTTCATGGTGTAAATCTTTGATATTTAAAATTTTGACATTCGAATTTAGCAGGATCCATAGAAATCAAGTTGGAAAGAATTAAGGATTAGACATTATAGTTTGAGGCGATTAATCAGTTCCTTTGGTCATATTTCTTCTTATTGTAGTATATAAGTATCTTCAGGGGGTTTAGGGGCTATTGAGTCTCAGCTCACCCCCTGAATTAGTGAAATCTATGATTTCCCTGAGCCCCCCCCCGCCCCCCCTCTCTCCTTTAAGAAGAAAAAATGTCAGAAAATCCTATATAAGCCCCTGGAAGTAGCTAATGAATTAGCATGCACGATATTCTAATTAAAATAAATAAAGGTGTTAACCAATAGTAATTAGTTATTTGTTTGAATAGGTACATTAACCCTTTAATTATTTTAAAAAGAAATTATTAAGTGAATTTGTGAAACATACATAGTGGTATACTGGTGAACCATTTAGCTGTGGAACTATAGTGACTAGTGCTGCTAGTCAAAGTGTAGCGGTGCAATCAAGAACTAACTGCAGTTAGTTCCTCCGTCGGTGCTTTTCGGAACTAAACCTTGGTGCTGGGAGGGAATGCTGTTTGTTTCTCCTTGATGGGAGAAATATCTTTAACATCTATTCCGTTGTATGATGAGTACTTGTTGCTCCTAAAATGAAAAGCAAAAAATTAAAACTATTGTTAGTAAGTGATAAAACAAAATAAACAAAATTTAACAAAAAAATATTCAAAATAAAAAATAAAATATCTTACTTTGATTTCTCAAGTGCGTCCAGATCCCCATCTGAAAAAAATAGATCTAATTAATTTTCCAACCAATAGAATACTTGTTTTAATAAAAAGAATTGGGTCAAACAAAATGTTCTTATCCCTATATACTTGCAACCAGATGGGTTAAACCTTTGATATTTTAAACTTAGATTATTTTATCTAACAGAATTCTCTATTTGAAATATCTAAGGCCTACGACATCATGGTTTACAAAAATATATGGATGAGAAAATCAGAGTTTTTGTCATAGACTCAATTTCCTTTGTAAGAGAAAGTATTGACCTGAAAACAAGTTTTAAATTGTGCATTGTGAAAAAAGCAAACTAAAAGTATGAACCTTGAAAAAAATGAATTAGGGTCTCAGGGTTTAGAATAAATATTCAAACCAGAAAATATCAGCTTTAAATAAATTTATAATATTTTTATGTCGCCTTAAATAAATATGTGTATGTTGGAACAATGCTTTCAGAAAAACCATGCTAAAAAATTGTATATACATTTTTAAATATGATTTTTATTGCATCTTATATTATTAAGCAAAAAATTTCTGAAAAATCACCCAGTTTCGTGATTTAGTGTTTTTCAGGTTTCCAGAGCGCCTGGTATTATGTATGGATTACAAATAAAAAATACAGATACGAAAACAATAGGAAATTGTATAAAAATTAAAACTTTAAAAGAGTTTTTTTGTTAAAAATTTTTATCTTTAGAATTATTTTACCCTAAATATAAAAAGGTAAAAGACAGATCGATAGATTGATAGATTAATAGATCGATAGATTAATAAATGGAATGATGGATTGATGGATAAATATAATAAAGAACTATAGAGTTAAATACCGAAATAGTTCATAAATATGGAGATATGTAGATTGCAAATAGATCAAAGTTTTAAACTAATTTTTAAAAACATTTATAAGAATATATCAGTAAGTATTGTAAATACAGTGTTATTAGCAAAAACGTGTTATATGTGCGAAGAGAAATAAAAAACAAAACAAAAAATTATTTGTGAGGAATGAATAAAAATTTTGTAACAAAAAGGTGGTTAAAGCTCTCTTTAGAAAGACGTTTATAATTCTTGCTGAAATTTTAATTCTTATTAAATATATTATTTAAATCTTTAGCATGACAAAATGTTTTTAATCAACAAATAAAAAAACCAATAAATTATTCACGTCATTCTAAAGTTTTGACATTAAGCTTCACTCTTACTTACTATTTACTATAATATGGAATCCAGAAGATTTTCATTTAGTGAGATTTAGAGATGGAAATATTTAACAAGCTGGTATTGGAAACTAGGATTTGAAATTTAGGATCTAGGATTTGAAATTTAGGATTTAGGATCTAGAATCTAGGATCTAGGATATCGGATCTAGGATATTGGATATCGGATATAGGATATCGGATATAGGATATCGGATATAGGATATAGGATATAGGATATAGGATCTAGAATCTAGAATCTAGAATCTAGAATCCAGAATCTAGAATCTAGAATCTAGAATCTAGGATCTAAAATCTAGGATCTAGAATCTAGGATCTAGAATCTAGGATCTAGAATCTAGGATCTAGAATCTGGGATCTAGAATCTAGGATATAGGATCTAGAATCTATGGTCAAGAATTTAGGACAAAGAATTTAGGATCAAAGAATCTAGGATTAAGAATGTAGGATCGAAAGAATAAGATTAAGAATAAAGGATCTAAGATTTATACTGGAGGGTGAACTGCATTCTTGTCATCTTGTACAGCAGGTGTATAGGGGTCAACTTTACCTGTACAATTGTACATGGTTTACAATTCAATAAAATTCAAACATTTATCAAGAGCACAGCTATATACTTAATACAACTTTACGTTTGTAAGCTTAACAAAATAAAAGGGTTCTTTATGAAGATAAGAGCAACTGAGGGGATTACTCTCCAGGGCACTGACTGTAAGCGTAATTTCAAGTGACCCTTCATGCAAAGATGTTAATCCGATTTCCAACGGTACCCTTGAAAGGTTTATTTTCATTGGCGGAACCAATCTACAAAAGTGACTAGCGCATTTTTGTTAATCTTCCACATTTTCAATCAGATTAAGGGTTTAAGGGTACCGTTGTTATTTATGCGTGGAATGTCACTTGAACTCCCTTAGAACTCTGATTTCATAGTCCTCTTATCTTTGCAACCTGGTGTTCTAATCTAGAGCAATTAGTGAAAGTTTATAACAACAAAGGTTAACACCTTTAGATTGCAAAGATCTACGAAATATTTTATTAGAGTTTGACGATAATAATAAGTTATTTTTAATTGTTTAATTTTAAAATCAGGCTTTTAGGAATATTTAGATGAAGCATTTAAGGGCATCTTTAAATTCTCTGATATAATAAAAAATATAAATATTGATTAATTAGTTGATGAATAAAGAGATGCCCTAGACTATACCCGGTCTACCTTCGCTAACCGTGGATAGGATAAATTATAGTCTGACCAACTAGAAAACCAAGGGTTGGGTTAGATTTAGTTAAGAAACTTTTTTACAGATCACGTGGAACTTTACAGTTCGGTTCATATACCAGGAACCTATAACTTTTAATCGCAATTTTACATAAATTTTACATAAATTTTACATAAATTTTACATAAATTTTACATAAATTTTACATAGATTTTGCTCTTTTTCTCTTTTATACTTTTTGTCGGCATAATACGTTTTCAATGAAAAATTGTAAATGAAAAAAAACTTGGTAAGTTTGAGATTGTTGAGTTATATGGATCAAAGTAACTAATTACTCGTCTTAAACTTCAATATAAAGGATAAAGATTTTTGATATTTCAGTTTTAAATATCATTAGCCATCAAGTTGCAAAAATAACTGGATTAGAATGTTTGAGTTTGAGGCGAGAAATCAATTTCTTTATTAAATTGTGATAGAGTTAAACCTCATGGCTTTAACTCCATAAGTAAATCGAAAAATGTAAAAAAAAATGTGGGTTAGCATTCAATCTTTTATAGAAATCAGAGATTAGTTAATCTACTGCGGTATAGAAATCAGAGATTAGTTAATCTACTGCGGTTGAGCTAAGTTTCCCAGAATTTAAGGGATGATTCTAATTCATTTTTATATATTTGAAAAAAATATTTCCTTCGCATTCAAATTTCAGATTTGGTTTCAATTAATATCTATTGAGTTGATCCCAGATTACAGAGCAAAGTCAATAAAGCAATGAATTGTACAAATAAGTTAGATTTCGATTTAAAAAATATATCCAATGTGACGTGAAAAAAACATTGCTTCATTATATAGGTCCTAATCACTATATCTTTGCAACACAATTTCGTAGACCTAGAATATTTCAAACATTGAATATACCAAAAAATCTAAGTTTGAAATATTAAAGGTTTACATCATCAGGTTAAAAAGATGTAGAACTACCAGTACAATGTACAGTGCCAGACACTTTACCGATTTTTCATGAATCTAATTTTTATTAAAAGTTTGTGTTGCAATATCGTGAGAGTATAAATGGGTCATAAAGTAGAATTTTTCTTTTTTTCAAATAATTCTTGAAACTTAAATATTTTTGAAGTTTCCGAATTGATAAAGTTAAAACCGCTCTATCTATCTCTATCTCGAAGGTTATCTTAAACTGATATCATTTCCCCACTTGCTTTGATAAACCGGCATTCCATATTCAAATAAATATGATTTAAAATATCTTTTTTAAAAATATTTGTTCGTGATTTTAATATTTCTTGTTGAAAGTAAACCAGACATTTAATTGCATGATCGTCACTCTATTCTCCCCTGTATTAAAATGACCCAGATAAATAATATTTTCATGTTCTCCCCTTCAATCCCCCCCCTCCTCCAATCCCCCCTCCCCTTCTCGAAATCCCCCTTTCCTCTTGATTTCCCCCTGGTTCCTTAGTTAAAAACAACAGTTTGTTCCCCTTTCTTTTAAATCAAGACATGTAGCAACCATTCAAAGCAAAGAAACAAAAACATTATTTTATTTATAAATTGCAATATCCCCCCCCCCTCCCACCATCACTGGTTTAAAATCTGGTTAAGTTAAGCTAATCAACTTATTGCATGTTTGCAGATTCATATCTTACAGGAATTAGGATAAATTAAACCAAGATAAAAAACTAATTCCAAGCTTTACCTAATTATTCTTTAATTGTTAAAAGGACTAAGTTCGAATTTAATGAATTTGAGTCGCGTGTCAAATCCACCAAAAACCGGCCTTAATTGAGGGCCGCGGCTTGAATCTTGAAACACTGAATACAATTTTAAGTGGAACCAACCATATTTGAGCTGCTTCTCAAATTTAAGCCACGGCTCATATTCTTTAAATTCGGCCTCTCTGTGATTAATTTCATAGATCGAGGGGTTTTAAAATATCAATCGTAACTGCAACTCAAAAATTTTTCAAAAACATGATCAAAAGTCTAAACTTATGCGCTACTTTACAGAATCCGATATCCACTGTGAACATGTTTGACTTAAAACGATTAATCCAGGAGGAATTAACTTAATACTTAACTTAATTAACTAAATTGATACATTGATTATGGTTTCTAAAAGAACTAAGAATACAAAAGTTAAGACCTCAACATTCAAAAACAAACTGAAAGATTTAAACTTCGGAACCTAATTATATTCAAAAGTGTTAGATTGCATTAAAAATGTTTGGATTAATCCGAGAAAAAGAATATTTACCTTTAAAGCAAAGTTTCTGTTTCTTGTACGCGACCAATAATATGATCGATAACAGGACAAAGATGATTAGGAGAGCAATCACTACACCGATAACTGATGCCATAGATACAGGATCTAAAATAAAGATAAAATAAATAAAAAATAGAAAATAAAGAAAAGCAAATATTCAAAACATTTTGAAGAATTTCCCCGATAGGTATTCTATCGAATGATGCACAGTTAACATTTTATCGATGCATTTCCAGTATGCATAGTTAATACATATTTGGAGATTTACAAACTAACCCCTTTTTTTCCTTTTCAAAGTTTCATCATATTTTTTTTCCTTTTCCCCGTTTCATTATATTTTTTTTCCTTTTCCCCGTTTCATCATATTTTTTTTCCTTTCCCCGTTTCATCACATTTTTTCCTTTTCCCCGTTTCATTTCATTTTTTTCCTTTTCCCCGTTTCATTATATTTTTTTCCTTTTCCCCGTTTCATCATATTTTTTTCCCTATTCCCCGTTTCATCATATTTTTTTTCCTTTCCCCGTTTTATCATATTTTTTATCTTCGCTACTTTCTCTTCTTTCAATCTTTTAATCATTTTTTTCCCTTTCTTTCTTCATTTTTCGTATTGAAAATTGTTGGATTCATTTTTGTGTTCTTTTAATATTAAAAGGAATCCAAATAGCCTAATAAAATGTGCCTCTAGATAAAACACTCTTTTTCGTTAACATTGGAGTCTTGTATAGTATAATATAAAGGATTTTGTGTTGTTCTAAACATATCTTTTTATTTGATGATCATCTGTAGAATTGTTTTCATCTCTAATGTTTAGAAAACAAGAAATTAATTTCTTATATCCCCTTTATTAGCCCACACACCCTTCTTATCTCATCCCTTGAAACAATGTAGCATGCATAAGACAAAGTTATTGCTTAAAATATAAAAAAAAATATTTCCTTTTCATAAAAACCACACTGACATATGGTCAATGAAACCAGTTTAAATAGGTCACATGCATTTAAAATTGTATTCAAAGTAAAAGTTGTTGATTCTCTGATATATGAATACAATTTTGAATAAAACAGTCAAGAATTCATGCAAAATAATTACCAGCTCTGTGCTCTTCTGTTCAAAATAATATTTTTATTAATTAAAAGGGTTCTAAAAGTTTCTAATAGGTTCTAATATCTAAAATGGTATCTAATTAATTCTAATTCTAAATATTCTAAATAAGTTAAATATTCTGCAAATTTTGAATAATTTGTGAACTCGCAACAAACATTTCAACAAAAATCCAAACCCAACTTTTCTCCGCCATAAAGAGAGTTAAACAATTAGATTTTTCTTTCCGAAACTTCAAATTTGATAAAATCCTTGAAATTAGAATTTAACACATGGAACACAGATGAAATAGATTAATCCAGGTAAAGTAGGTGGAACTAGATATAAAAGTTTACCTCTTACAGCTAGTTTGACCGGCGCTAGATCAGTTCCATGCATATTCTCTACGTTTAAGGTATAGCTGCGACTATCAGCTTGTCCAACACCCTTCAGGGTCAACCTGACGAAATATTTAGGATTTGTTCAATTAAACATGTTTCCTTTATTGAAGAATTCTTCAAAACCGTCTGAGGTCAACATTTTTGTATTTTAAATTTGTTCACACCGCGTTCAGTCGGGTTTAATATAAGTCGTTTCAGACAACGCCACCTCTTTCTCTGAACCATGTTTTAGTAGAATTTAGTAGAATTCCTGTATATCCTTGGAAATAAACTTAAATCAAATCTGTGGATTTAGAGTTTAGCCGATGTGGCTGATCGCTTTCCCAACTATAAGTTTTGTCCCCTGGAAAACAACCGCGAAAATGTATCAGAAGTCAGTTGACAGATTTTTCAATAAAAAATTGAGTCTTTGTCACAAACTCAATTTTTCTAATCCCCGTTTCTTTCAACCTGATGGTGTAAAACTTTAATATTACAAACATGGATTGTTTAATCTTGCAGATTTCATAGTTTGAAATATCTAAGGTCCACGACATTGTGTTGACATAGATATAGGGGTTATGAAATCGGAGTTTGTGGAGAATACTCAATTCCTTTACCTGGATATATAACAATCCTTATTACTGGGATGTTCCTCTAGTTCAGCGGAATACTTAGTTCCACTTCTCTCTATTTCAGTGCCTAAGAAAGTAATAATATAAAAATGTTGGAAATGTTAAAAAATTGATAAATATTTGTAAATATTGAACCTGCTGGTAGACTAATATCCTCCCACTCCCAGGTATTTCTTAGAGGTAGAGGATCAGAACAGAATTCAGCCTCTAGCCTCACATCACGTCCACTCACTGCTACAACCTCATTCACCATCCTCGTTACCAAGGGAACACCTTCAACCTCCACCTTAACAACCTCGCTCCTCACAACCCTCTTCTCACCTCCGATCATATTAACGGCCTCGCAAACATACTCCCCTTGGTCCTCGTAGTTTACATCATCAAGAATGAGGTCGGGGGTTACAGATCGTTTTTTTACAACCTAAACAAATCAAAATTAATAATTAAAGCTTTGGGTTATTTTTGTAAGTGTTAACCTGGGACTGCTGTAGCTGAAGCCACTGATATTTTGGCTCCGGGTTACCGCTAGCAGTGCAGGTCAACTTAGTCTGGTTTCTAGCCATCACTAGCACAGTTTCACGAGGGCTTAAGGATACTATTTCAGGAGCATCTAGACAAATAAAAAATTTAATTAAACAAAAAAATAAAATAAAATAAAGAAAAAAATCAAATATAACAAATAGAGACAAATAGAAAATTTTTAAATAAACAAAAAAATTAAATTAAATAAAAAATTATTGTAATTTTTTAATATTTAAAAGTTTATACTTACATAGAACATCAACTTGTGTAGTTTCCTGATTAGATTTACCAATTGTATTTTCGGCTGAACAAATGTATGAACCTAAACATTTTATTATTTTATCAAATAGTTCAATCTTGGAATTTAAATTTAAACCAAATTAACCAAATGATAAAATTACCTGCGTTTTGTCGGGTAACCGGGTTGAATTCTATGGTCTCCACATATTGTGGTGTATCCTCACCAAACCTTGAAAATATTAATCTTAAATCTGTATTCTGTAAACTATAGTCTGAACCAATGATGTAATAGTTATACGGCCGATTATATTACATTAATGACTATTGTGACTGCAATAAAAAGCTTTAAGTGCCAAACACAAATCAAAAATGAAAATTGAAAATGTGTAAAAGTAAAAATATCAGCAGAAATAAAACCTTTTGTATTTTACATTATGTTTTCTGTCTTTCAGCCTTCATGAATTAGCTCATGGTGGATTGCCCATACATTTAGGAAATAAACTTAAATTCTACAGTTTAAAAGTTTACATTGTGGATATTCTTCTGGTTTACCTGGTCCATAGAACCCTAGGAGGAGGGTTACCAACAGCTGAGCAGGTCAACGCTACGCTTCCAATACCTTCCTCCACCACGGAATTTGAGACACGAGTAATTTCAACGCGCGGTTTATCTAAATAAAATATTTCAATATATTTCAAATATTTCCGCCTCCTAATCTTATTTATTAATAATGCGAAATATACAATATTTAATTAAAACTTACATAGAACGTCTATTTCTACATGTGTTGACCCATCCCCCTCCAGATATGCAGGATGGCTAACAACACATTCTAGTCTCTCGCCCTAAATACAGAGAATCAAAATTGGATAGATATATTTAAAAAAATTTTCTAGTTTTTTAAAATGTTATTTAACCTGATTTTTCTGTGTAAAAGCTAGGGCTAGCGTTCCTTCACTCCGAAATTTACTCGGAACAGCTTCGGTAAAATTTTCCTTAAAAGGTTTTTTTTTTCAGATAAATCAAATTGATTTTTCAATCGTTAAAAACAAATATATTTAGTGTAATCGACCAAATATTGCTTTATATTTGATTGAACCCAACTACAGAGATTTTCAGATTTCATATTTGGCAAAAATTTCCAAAATCATCATTTACATTTAGGGTTTTCTCTGAGAAGGATTTAAGCTACATATATATCAACTTCTTAGGCTTTAATGATATTTTTCAATCTAGAAGTTTCCCCTTGAGAGCAACCTGTTTAATTACTTTGACCATCATTTATTTAATCTATATATATTGTTAAAAACTAAAATAAGAATAAAGATATTAAAAAACAAGTTAAACCTTATTACATGTCTATGTTTTAGTGGTTAAACAGATTTCATATCAAAGAGATTAATTAAAAATAAAAAATGAAACTTAATCATTTTCTGAATTTAAAATATCAGATAAAATAATTCTTTACTAAATATCTATTAAAATCCAACTTTTATAATTTGTTTCAAATATATTTGTATTTTTAAGACACACTGTGGCTGTAGGTTCTACCTGTGAAATTGAAGGGTAAATATTGCCTCCAAGTCTCCAGGATATAATTGGAGCAGGGTTGCTGAATCTGACAACATTTCATAAAATAATTTCAAGAAAATAAAAGAAAATTTTTCTTCTGCTAGAAATTGTATTTCTTTTATTGAACAAGTGAAATTATTATTTATTTAATTTTTTACTCTGATTAAAATCATAAAAATCATAAAACCAACGAATAAGAACGCGTGAAATAATAAAATTTAATTTTTCGAAGCAGCGGAGCATTGCACAGTTTTCTAACCTACACCAATCCAAGCTGTAAAAACAGTTTCATGTATTTTGTAAATCAAGTTTTGCTAGATCCTGATAAAATATTCATGTTTCGTTTTTATACAGAATTTTTCAGAAATTTAAATAAAATGTCCTCTTTGTCTTGTGATCTAACCGACAGGTTGAGAAATAGATAAATATATGGATAGATAAATAGATAAATAGATAAATAGATAAATAGATAAATAGATAGATAGATAGATAGACATATAGAAATATAGAAATATAGATAGATAGATAGAACGATAGATATATAGATAGATAGATAGATAGATAGATAGATAGATAGATAGATAGATAGATAGATAGATAGATAGATAGATAGATAGATAGATAGATAGAACGATAGATATATAGATAGATAGATAGATAGATAGATAGATAGATAGATAGATAGATAGATAGATAGATAGATAGATATATAGATAGACAGATAGATAGAGAGATATATAGATAGATAGATATGAATATGTACCTTGTGATGCAGACGATGTTCTCCTGCTTGTCCTCCACCAGGGTGATGATGCCCCCCTCCACTACACTGCTCCCAGAGTACTGGATGGTTATCATCTCAGGAGGAACTGAAATTACTCTGCAGTTCTTAGAATTTTTGATTTTTTTCAAAATCTCACCCCCCCCCCCTCTCAAATGAAAGTGACACCCATTATTTGAGGAATAGGAAGACGACTGGAAGATTCAAATTATAGATTTTAAATATTCCAATTAACATAATTCACAGCGCGCAATAACTTAATTTTCAAGCTAATGATAAACTATTTCTTCTATTTTTTTCAATGAATTGTTTCAATTTTGCATGTTCATGGGTTGCACTGTAACTCATGTATTAAAGTATAAATATTTAGAAGGGATAAGGTAAAGGTAAAAATGTTTGAATTTGCCTTTTATAGTCTTCCAAAACTTACAATTATACATTTCAGCAAGTATGTCGTCACTAAATTTTACATCTAAATCCACTACAATAATATTGATCTATTTAGTTGCAAAATAAAATAATTCCTGACTGTTTTATAAACTACTATTTTTGTTTTAGATTTTTATATGTTCAAACCTATTCTTTTTAACACAACACAAGATAGGACCATAAGCAGACATTTTACATTATTTTGTTAATTCCAGGTACTCAAGGGACTTGTTAAGCACGGACATTTACATTTTATCATGTACACTGTACACTGTACATTCTACTCTGTACAGTGTACAATTTACGCTGTACATTGTACACTGTACAATCTTCTTACCTCTGACGGTCAGACGAGCTTTCCTCGACACAAGAGAATCCTGAGCCTGGAAACTACTGGAGGTCACCTAGGAATAATACTAATAATAATAATAATAATGATAATAATAATAATGATAATAATAATAATAATAATAATAATAATAATAATAATAACAATAATAATAATAATAATAATAATAATATATAATTATAATGTTAATACCTGACATTCCCATAGTCCATCATCAAACTTGAGATCAACATTGAGTACAGAAAGTGAACAGTCTCCTTCTCCCTCCCCTTCTCTTCTCATCTCATATTTACCAGGGAACATTCCAACAGGCTAGAATACAGTTTAATATATGTCTATGTGTGTACTGCGACATGTGTGACCTCGTAGCTCCTCTAGTTTTCATGTTATGCACAAGTATCAAAAAAGCAAATTTACATATTTGAAATTCAAAACATTTTTGTTCTTCTCAATAGCTCTCAATAATTTTCAATTTAAAAAGTTAAAATTGAAAACATGTAAGATTTCAATTTTACATATTATGTACTTTAATTCAAAACATTTTTGTTCTTCTCAATAGCTTTCAATAATTTTCAATTTAAGAAGTTAAGATAGGAAATATGAAAGATTTAAATTTTACATAAATGTACTTTAGTTTGACGTGTAATATTGTATATAAATTGAACCAGTTCTCTTCTACTTAAACCGGCGCAAAAAAGAAGTGGTTGAACCGCCACTACATGGTTCAACTATTTATTAACCCTATCTCTGCTGGGGTACTTGAAAACCAGGATACGCTGGGGGGGGTCAATTTGCCCCCCCCCTCTAAATCCCATGTTTGATGTCCTTATATGACAAATGATACATCATTAGAAAGCTCTTGTTCTCTACTTTTAGAATCTGCAAAAAAATTTGCAAATTTGCAAAAATTGAATTTTTTATCGCAAAATCCAGTTATATAGTAAAAATGTGTGCAAAAAAAAATTGTCAAAAAAATGAAAAATTATGCATTTTTGAAAAGCCCTTGACCATGCCATTACAAATATGCAAAAATTTTTGCAAAATTTTAAATAACATGATTTTTAATCAAGAAAATCTAAAAATGTGCAAATTTCCTTTGACAGGTTGTTTGCAAAAAATTTGCAATTTTTTTTCGCAAAACTTGTGCAATTTGTTTCCTTTTGTCAAAGGCTTTCCAAAAAGCTAAATTTTATCAAAATCTGACAAGTGAAAGTGGGTCAAAACAAAGATTTAGTTTGTAACAGGAAAAAGCAGTCATTCAGGCAGTGTGCCTGAGAACTCAGGCAGTTAGTATTAAAGCCCTGTTTTAAGCCTAAAGGGAGGGCTATGGGTATGTAAGAAAAGTCAGAAAATTTCAACAGCCTCAGACCAATACTTTTTGAGTTATGTAAAAAAAACTATAGGGGGGGGGGGTCAAATTGACCCCCCCCCCAGCAGGAATAGGGTTAAATTTAGTCCATGATCTTAGTCGTATGATAATCAGTAATCAAGATATAAAAGAATTCCAGTGTTGCATACATGTATCATTGTGCATAAATTTGTCTGGTTAAGTACATTGCCTGAAGCCCTGCGGATATCCGGCTTTAAACTAGGATAATGAGATGAAGTTGCAATACTGTTCCAAGGATTGAATAAGACATGAAAACTAGAACGTATGAATCATATTTAATGTTTATATAGTATATGTGAGATGAATTCCAACCTAAAAAAAGTCTTTAGATTTTAAAAATTGGTATACACAAATACATAAAGATAAATGGAAAAAATCTAAGCTTCTTATTTCTTTTTGACCAAATCTAAAATGTAAATAATAGTTAACAAGTAATTTGAGTTAATAGTTTATTCTAACGTTAACTAGCGTTAGTTAATTGAAAAGATCTGAAGTTTTGTGTTATGAATCTCGGAATTAAGTATTGATCTCCTCTTAATCTCGGGATTAAGTATTGATCTCCTCGGGATTAAGTATTGATCTCCTCTTAATCTCGGGATTAAGTATTGATCTCCTCTTAATCTCGGGATTAAGTATTGATCTCCTCTTAATCTCGGGATTAAGTATTGATCTCCTCTTAATCTCGGGATTAAGTATTGATCTCCTCTTAATCTCGGGATTAAGTATTGATCTCCTCTTAATCTTGGGATTAAATATTGATCTCCTCTTATACAGATCTACAGATTAATCTAATTCTTCATAAATATCCCGTCATCATGGTCATATCCTGCAAGGATACCATAAATTGATCCTCTAATTTAAAATTCTCCACATTGGATATCGTGATCATTTGCGTTCAAGATTTTTTATCTACACCGTTGAACAATGTTACGATTTAAGCCTATTTAAATGGCCGGAAATACATCTGACATTTACAAATTGACAGAAAAAGGCCTTAGATAAAAAAAATACAGATAGATGGAAAGATAGATCGATGGATCGCGAAATATATAGATGGACAGATAGATAGAAAAAAAGATAGATAGATAGAGAAAAGGAAGTTGAGTGCATTCACAAGGATTTTATGGTCTAATTGTTTTCTAATAAAGGATTAATGTCTTCCGTAGAAATATGTAGTATGAGGGGTAAATATTCCTTTAATATATAGTCGAGGGGTGAACGGTCCCTTTAAACTAAAAAAACGGATTTACGTCTGGGTGTTTGGTTGCAGTAACTTATATTACCCCGATTCCTGACTGATCGAAATAAAGACTACATTCTTCATAAAAATTTTAATTTTTTTAAAAATCCACCATTGAACGCAAGAAAATCTGCAAATATTTATATTGTAGTTATCTCAATAACAACCCTGTAAACCTACAGGGTAACCCTCAAAGGAAGAGACTCTAGAGTCGACTGTACGGAATTTTTTTTAGTCCTATATTCTTACTTTCATGGTTCAAGTGAAAGTATAAAAAAATGCCAGTGAAAGTATAGCAGAGACCTAAATCAAACCTTCAAATTCGTTTATTAAAAGAGTTTTAGGTTGTCATTACAGTCTCATCCTCTTTGTGTTGTGAAACCCAGTAATGTCTTATATTTTGCGTTTATTGAGAAATTATTAAAAGCATACCCTCGTAAAGAATCTTTCTGTTTTTTTACAATTTTTGTTTAAACTTTTTATGCATAAATTGATAGAAATATTTGGTTCTCCGGCCGTATGGTATAATTGATTTAATTCTTTAGATTGATCAGCAAACTTTATAGAAGAGGTATTTATAGTTTATGCTTTTATCTTGTGCCCTATATTTATTCCGTTGTATGAATATATTCTAGACCTTCATTGATTAACCGAATATTATTAATTAAATACTGATCAAAAATATAATGTATAAATTATATGAGGGGGGGAGAGGTGGAACGGCGGGCAAATTATAAAAAGAGAAGTTTTAAAAAAAAGTTCTGTAAAAAAATCCACAATTTCGACTAAGGGGGGGGGGAGGGGCAGGGTGTATACAACAACCATAGGTTGCTCATTAAAATCTAGCAGTGAAATGATCGCCGTCTTCGCTTTTTCTTTAAATCGGCAATACTGCGAAGGATTTTGTAATTTGTAACAATTCTTCGAAAATGGGCCTTAAATTGTTTTAAGGCACTTACTAATAGGATAAAGGAGGGGAGAATTGTGCAAACCCAGTAACAAAGAAATCCTTTCTGATTTTTAATTTGATCTTACAGGATCAAATTCAAAAATACAAAATCCCTAGCTGTATTTAGAACTAATGAAAGAGCAAAGACGAAAATCAATAAAATTTGTATTGGTTATCACTGTACAGATATTAAGGTGTCATGTGCACGATATAATAAAAATAGACTAACCTTGCCATCCTTCTGCCACCTGCACTGTCCCTTTAGATTACTGATTGTACAGTCTAGAGTTGTATTATGTCCAGGAGTAACTTCAACATTCGCAGGTTCAGTAGAGAACTCTTGATTACAGGATATACCTAGATATATAAGAGTTTATTAGAGAACTCTTGATTACAGGATATACCTAGATATATAGGAGTTTATTAGAAAACTCCAGGTTACCATGGATATACCTAGATATATTGGAGTTTATTAGAGAACTCCTAGTTATAGGGTATACCTAGATATATAGGAGTTAAATTAGAGAACTCCTAGTTACAGGATATACCTGGATATATAGGAGTTTATTAGAGAACTCCTATTTACAGGATATACCTGGATATATCGGAGTTTATTAGAGAACTCCTAGTTACAGGATATACCTAGATATATAGGAGTTTATTAGAGAACTCCTAGGTACAGAATATACCTAGATATATAGGAGTTTATTAGATAACTCTAGGTTACAGGATATACCTGGATATATAGGAGTTTATTAGATAACTTCTAGTTACAGGATATACCTGGATATATAGGAGTTAATTAGAGAACTCCTAGGTACAGAATATACCTAGATATATTGGAGTTTATTAGATAACTCTAGGTTACAGGATATACCTGGATATATAGGAGTTTATTAGAGAACTCCTAGTTACAGGATATACCTAGATATAAAGGAGTTTATTAGAGAACTCCTAGGTACAGAATATACCTAGATATATAGGAGTCTATTAGAGAACTCCTAGTTACAGGATATACCTAGATATGTAGGAGTTTATTAGAGAACTCTCGATTATAGGATATACCTGGATATATAGGAGTTTATTAGATAACTCCAGATTACAGGATATACCTGGATATATAGGAGTTTATTAAAGAACTCCTAGTTACAGGATATACCTGGATATATAGGAGTTTATTAGAGAACTCTTGATTACCAGATATACCTAGATATATAGGAGTCTATTAGAGAACTCCTAGTTACATGATATACCTAGATATGTAGGAGTTTATTAAAGAACTCCTAGTTACAGGATATACCTAGATATATAGGAGTTTATTAGAGAACTCCAGGTTACAGGATATACCTGGATATATAGGAGTTTATTAGATAACTCCTAGGTACAGAATATACCTAGATATATAGGAGTTTATTAGATAACTCCTAGTTACAGGGTATACATAGATATATAGGAGTTTATTAGAGAACTCCTAGTTACAGGATATACTTTGATGTGACAATGATAATGGTAAAGGGTGTTGGAGTTAAAGTATGTGCTAAGAAGGGGGGTGGATGGGGGGGGTGTATATTAGGGAGTTAGTGGGAAGGGGTGTAATTCTTGAGAGGTAATACAAATGTCAAAAATGTTTGACATAAAACAGTTTGAGAAGATCTTATATAATTCATCTTATAATAAACTCTACTGTATTTTACAAGGAAACATCACACCTTTTATTATTTATTATATAAAAGTTATCTTATATTTTTCTTCTCTTTATACTTTTTGGTTCAAATCAAATCTTTAAATTTTTAGATAAATTCGGAGTTTCGTTATCAAAAGTTTGTTCAAAAACGCTGTTATGAAAATAAAAACAGCGAGAATATATAAATTTAACCATAAATAAGAGATTTATGATTATGAAGGAATACAAATAAAACCAAATTGTAATTCATTTCATGAATTCAAGTTCCGAATCAACACATTTTTTTCTGTAAGGCTTACATTTCTTGGGTTGATTTTAAACATGCAAAATATAAAAAAATATCATTTTTATATAAATAATAATTTTTGATAATAACATCTTAACACCCTATATGAGTTCATTATTTATGTATAAAAATAGAAAAAACGCTCTATAGTATTTTCTAACTATTTTAAACATCCTGTATGATTATATTATTGTAATTGATTAATGAATGTAGAATAAACACCCTGTATTCTCTTGTTTTGTTCTAATCATATATTTCCTATACAACGACATTAACAAAACATTTGGACCGTAGAATAATAATTGTGCAACACTCTTCTACCATCCCCTCACCTCCCCTCTACCCTCCCCCAACTCCCACTCCACACTCCACATACGTCCACACTACCGGGTTGGAATGTGTAGTTGACATTGTAATTAATTTATTCAAATTGACAAGTGAGGACCATTAGGATGGTTTAGAGGTTAGAAAGGAGAACTGGTAGAAGGGGATTATTTAAATTAAATCTCCCAAGAGATCAAAAATATTCAACATCTTTTTAAAAAAAATTCTAATTGTGTAACTTTGAAATAAAAATATTAGACTGAAATAATAAAATAGCAGTTAAAATTGCAGCCGTTGCCGTATTCTTCTGAAAAAGTTATAAATCCACAATAATTATAAAATTTAGGAAATTTAGACAATTGTGCTTCTTAATATGTTTAAGATTTTTTTCCAGTTTTATTTTAATTTCGGAAATATCAGACGTTTCCCCTATTTGAGAATTCTAAACTAATCCTAATTTGTTCACTATCTTATTATCTATTTTATAAATATCTTCACCGTGAATAAATATTAGAATCAACTACGAAAAAAACAATAAAGGAAAAGTATGCAATTCCAATATTCTATTGTTTTGATTTTATGCTGTAAGTTTATTCAATATTTTCAAGTTTAGCTACATGCAATCTAATCCGTATAACTTTGCTAAAAAATGCAAATTTTATATTTGCTTATTTGGATAAATTTCTTTATTACTTTCCATTTTATTATTTAAGTAAATTCAAATATTAGATATATTGTGTGGCGAAACTATTTGATTATAATTTTGAAAATCCATTTATGATTCCTACAAAGTTGTTTATGTCTAATGGAAAGATATTTTTGGTAACCATAGGCCTATACATATTCAACTTAAATTGTTTGTTCTTTCGCCATCAATACTTCTTCGTAAGTTTTACAATAATTCCATTTCAGATCTAATATAAAGTATTTACAACTAAACAAAGGATGATAAGAGAATGGAGAATGGGAAAGGAAAGAATACGAAGAGAATGGAGAAGGGAGAAGAGAATGGAGAACGGGAAAGGAAAGAATATGAGGAGAAAAGAGAAGGGAGAAGAGAATGGAGAAGGGAAAGAGAATAATGAGAATAGAATTAAAAAGGAGAGACGGAGAAGAGAATGGGGGAGGGAAAGGAAGTAATGAGAGGAGAAAGGAAAGGTAAGAAAGGAGTGAGAAGAGAATGGTGAAGGGAAAGGAAAGAAATACAAAGAGAATGGAGAAGGGAAAGGAAGAAATAAAAAGTGATTGAAGAAGAATACATAAGAATTGAGAAGAAGGGAAGCAGGTATTGGAAACTAACCTCAGAATGTAAAATATGTTGAATTTTAATAATCTTTATCTGAACCCCTTCCCAATATTACTCCTGGGAATAACGGGGAACATAATAGTCAGGTAAAAAAGATATAAAAATAGGAAAACAGGGGCTTGGGGAATAGGGAGAAGTATAGGGGAAAGGGGAGAGAAGGGGAAAATTATGAATGAGGGGTAGGGGAAATAAGTGGAACTTTTATTGAAATTGAAGATGATGCGCATTTTTGTATTTTTAATAAAAAATTATATATTTTAGAAATGTTGAATAAAGAAGGAAAATTAAAAAATGGGAAAGGAAGAGGCAAGGGAAAATGGAGAAGGGAAAGGGAAAGGAATAGAGTGGGGAAAAGGAGAAGGAGAAGAAAGGGGGAAATTTCAATGGAACTGATTGGGAATTGTTAGAATCATTAAAATTTTTGCATCTTTTTAAGGAAATAATATTCCAACCTGTTAATAGATGTACGAGGAATAATAAACAAGTGATACGAATCATCATTTTGGCACGGTTGGGAATTCTCTTTTCTTCAACTCAACCTCAACTTTATTTTATTTCAGAAACATTATTGTTCACTTTAATTTCACACTGTTTCTACTGAACCGTTGAATTGGATAATCGAACTATCTGATCGACTATTATGTCTGAGATTTTGTGAAGTTCTAGAGATCTACAATGCCAACTGTACACTGTACACGGCAAGTATTGTACGGTGATGTATTGTACGGTGATGTATTGTACGGTACTGTGTTGTTTGTGTTCTGTTGACGATGATACACGAAGACTGAGGGATGGATTTCCCTCCTTATACTTTCCGACGGATATATGTCCNCCCCCGCTCTGCTCCTGGCGGAAGTCTTGAAGTCGATCCGGTACAACTATAAATCTCAGACCTTCGGCCGGTTCAGAACAAAACAATTTAACAGGACAATAATACGGACATATTATCTTGTCATGTTTAACACTATTAGTTTTTACTTTTAGAAATAAACCCTAGAATATAACTTACTGATTACCATCTTTTTCATATCCGTTTTCAGACATCTAAGGTTTTTTAAGTTAAAAGTGTTTCACAAAAATGAGAATTATTGATTAAATTGCAAAATTGTATTCTCTTAAGTTTTCTTTTATTTCTTTGTGTGAATTTGTTTCTCTACTCAAAGATATTAACCAGAACGAAAAAGAAAAACGATTTTACTTAATCGTGTTTGTAAATATATTTTGTCAGAGTAAAAGTTTTACAGAAAGGAATTGAGCCTTTGCCACAAACTCTAATCTTCTAATCACAATATCTTTGCAACCCAATATTGCAGAGCTTAGATATTTCAAACTATGAATTCCGTAAGCTCAAATAATCTAAGTTCGAAATATAAAAGGTTTACACCACCAGATTGCAAAGATAAAGGAATTAGAAGATTTGAGTTTGTGGCAAAGACTCAATTCCTTTACAAATATATCTGTTTTTGTTTTGTTTGGATCTCACATCAACACCAAATGAATTGGACCAAGCGCCGCGGCTAGGTAGGTCAAGATTGTTCAAAAATGGAAAAATGGGAGGAGTCGGAGTGGGAAGGATCGATCTTAGGGATTTAAGAAAATCACAAAAAAAAAGATTTAAATCATGACTTTTAATGTACTTTACTTGTTTTTCTGTAACAAAAATCCTTCCTGCTATATCTTTATGAGTTCCTGTCCAAGATTCTGAAGAAAAAAATCTTTCTTCTAATTTCTTTTTTCTCCTCTTATTGTTGTAGAAAATAATTATCTTGGCTGACTAGTAACATTCTACTCATTCATAAGGGAATTCAACATTTCAGTTCATCCTCTTTCCATCTTCCCCTCCTTCCTCCTCCCCCTCCCCTTCCTCTCCCCTTCCTTTCCCCTCCCTCCCCTCCCTTCCCTGATCCTCCCTCCAAAGGTCCCTAAGGCTCTAAACTTCAAAGTGTTTTCTATATAACCTGGAATGGTAATATTGTTAATTTTCTAAGTATTACTATTCTCATATCTCATCTTCTCAGGATTTTCAATCTTAATTTTTTCATCTGAAAGTGACTGCGGTGGTAATTTCTAGAAGCTTCTATCTAAAGTGTGTTATGCCCGATTCAGAACCTGTTTCGCTTCAAATCTTAGCCTGGTAAAAAATATCATCGTTTGTCTAGTTAAAAAGTGTATAATTTTGACAATTTTCTCCATTGTTTCTATAAAGAAACCACGATCGAAAATTCGCGAGTCCCTTTTATAGAGAAACGACGATTGAAAGTAATTAATTTCAAATCATGGAAAATATGGACATTTCTTTGATTCTTGATAATGTATCTTTTCAACCTAATATAGAAATATAAATTTAAAAAAATTTATCTCACTTATATCTGTTTTCAGAGTATTTTATTATTTTTTTCTGTGTGATCCCAAAATTATTAAGACCTTACACCATGAAAAACTTAAATTTCTTAGTACGGCTGAATCCAGTCAAAACAATATAAAAATGTTTTTATTACAAATAGTATTTGATGTGTTATTATTGGTGTTGTTGACCTTTAAGTTCTACCCTCTATACACACTTTGATTAATAGAGCTTAGGAAAATAAATAATTAAACTGTACGTTAATATTTAGGTGAGTAGCTTTCTTCAATATAGTTGGGTCGGAATCATAGATATTGGTTCGATCCTTGGTAAAAGAACAGAGCAATACAACAAAATAGACATTTTGTTGAATGTAATATTTAAGGAATAAGAGCTTATTATTCAATAGATTCAAAACAATTTGATCTTTTTTATTTGACACCCTCCACATCGGAGGTCATGTGCCCATAAAAACAAGAGTTTTTCAGGTTAACAGGTCTTAAAACGTTGACTTGATATTTAGCATTTTTAAGATCTAAAAAGTCACAATCACTTCTAAAAGATCAAATTTATACTGGAAACGGATAATATTATCAATATTCCATTTGTACTTGCTTTGATATCTTCAAAATCGTTTGATCTATGCCAACAACTGATGTTTTCAACTCTAATAATATGTTTAGCTATCAACACACTTTTACGATTTTAAAATTACTTAATTCAGTGTTTCACTACTGATCTGTTGATTTTTTTCCGCTTGCGGTATACGGTATACTGAATTATTTAACCATAAACTTCATCAAAATGGATTTCCATGTGGAAATTTCAGAGGGTGGAAAGCAAAAAGCAAAAACCCTTTCTTTGAAAATATGTGAAATGCTCAAATCAGGGAAAAAGTAAAAAGGTATTAGAAATGAATTTCCTACTTTCAAGTTGTACATTCTACAGAGAGAGCCACAAGTAAACAATTAATTAAGTCAATTATTGTACACTCAACTAACGGTTCAAACTGTACATTGCAAACTGTACACTATAGACTGTACATTGTAAAATGTATAGTGTAACTGCACACTATAAACTGTATAGTGTAAGTTGTACAGATACAATACAACTCATTAATTCATCATTTAGCCGATGAAAGAGGATGTGTAAGCATTCAATGAACAAAAATTTCAGTAATTTCAAGAATTTAGAGATTTAAGGAAATGCAACATTAACAGGAAGGAAATATCGGGGAGGTGTTGGGGGTTGAAAGGAGGGTATTTTGGTTAAAGAGATAGTTAGTGGATTATGCAAATATGGATAAAAATCTGGTCAAAGAGATGGTTTGCGGATTATGCAAATATGGATAAAAATCTTGTCAAAGAGATGGTTTGCGGATTATGCAAATATGGATAAAAATCTGGTTAAAGAGATGGTTTGCAATGCTAAATACAATTTCTGATTGATATTGAAGATTAGCAAACTATGAAATTTACTATTAAACAAATTCGTAGGATGATGTTTTACTATTATATTTTATGAGGGCGAATAGTAAATGTTAATATTTTCACCCTAAACATAACAATTATCATGATTAATTTTGCTTTCCCTCAAACCGAAGGAACCTTGTCCATATATATTGTGTCCGAACTAGGTATTTTAGATAAACAAAACTACATCATTTTTTTAGAGTTAATCTCTATGTTTCCTAACTCTAACTCTAGCTCTTCTCTAGCAAATCATATCTCAGAAGTCAAGAGATTGGACAAAAGTTGGTTTTAACGGCGTCTAACCTTATAGAAATCCAACGTATGGACCCGCTACGTATAGCAACATGACGTATATTCCGGGAGAACATTTTTTATATTTTGAAAAATTAAATTATCAGTGTATAGTAAATATAATTTTCATAAAATCCTTTTATTTAAATGGTAAAACGAAATTTTATGAAATCATATTAGCATTACTGGAGAACTTTTTTATACGTTTAAGAATTTTTTCCAAACCTAGCTAAAATGTACGTATTAAACTATTTTGCTCCATTAATGTCTAGGTTATGTTAAAAAAATATAAATTATGATAATGATAATGATAAGCTACAATATTTTACAAAAACGTTTAATTTTTCAAAAATATAAAAAATGTTCTCCCGGAAAATACGCCATGTTGCTATACGTAGCGGGTCCATACGTTGGATTTCTATAAGGTTTGACGCCGTTTTAACATCATAAAACAGGTATTTTTTTAGATTAGTGGGATTTAATGAAAATTGTTGCAAACCAAAAACCAGTTTTTTAAAGGAATAAGAAATCACGATATGGGATAGTAGTTAAACTCATATATTCAAAAGTTCGATTTTTTAAAAGTTCTTTATTAAAAAAGTCAGAATTTTTTTTTCATCTATCTTTCTATCATAAAGTTTAATCTAAGCGGGTTCTTAAATTTCTTAAATATCCAGGAACTGCTCTGTTCTGCAGCATTCTGCTTTTTCCAGAAATATATAATATCCAGGAACTGCTCTGCTCTACAGCATCCCGTCTTTTCCAGAAATCTAGACTATCCAGGATCTTCTCTGCTCTGCAGCATCCTGTCTTTTTCATAAATCTATTCTATCCAGGAACTGCTCTGCTCTGCAGCACCCTGTCTTTTCCAGAATCCATTCTATCTAGGAACTGCTTTGCTCTGCAGCATCCCGTCTTTTCCAGAAATATATTCTATCCAAGAACTGCTCTGCTCTGCAGCACCCTGTCTTTTCCAGAATCCATTCTATCCAGGAACTGCTTTGCTCTGCAGCATCCTGTCTTTTCCAGAAATCTATTCTATCCAGGAACTGCTTTGCTCTGCAGCATCCCGTCTTTTCCAGAAATCTATTCTATCCAGGAACTGCTCTGCTCTGCAGAATCCTGTCTTTTTCATAAATCTATTCTATCCAGGATCTGCTCTGTTCTGCAGCATCCCGTCTTTTTCATAAATCTGTTCTATCTAAGATCTGCTCTGCTCTGCAGCATCCTGTCTTTTTCATAAATCTATTCTATCCAGGAACTGCTTTGCTCTGAAGCATCCTGTCTTTTCCAGAATCCATTCTATCCAGGAACTGCTATGCTCTGCAGCATCCTGTCTTTTCCAGAATCTATTCTATCCAGGAACTGCTCTGCTCTGCAGCATCCTGTCTTTTTCATAAATCCATTCTATTCAGGAACTGCTCTGCTCTGCAGCATCCTGTCTTTTCCAGGAATCTATTCTATACAGGAACTGCTCTGCTCTGCAGCACCCTGTCTTTTCCAGAAATCTATTCTATCCGGGATCTGCTCTGCTCTGCAGCATCCTGTCTTTTTCACAAATCAATTATATCCAGGAACTGCTCTGCAGGCTGCAGCATCCTGTCTTTTCCAGAAATCTATTCTATTCAGAAACTACTCTGCTCTGCAGCATCCTGTCTTTTCCAGGAATCTATTCTATCCAGGAACAGCTATGCTTTGCAGCATCCTCTCTTTTTTAGAAATAAATATATAATATCCAGGATCTGCTTTGCTCTGCTCTACAGCATCCTGTCTTTTCCAGGAATCTATTCTATCCCGGATCTGCTCTGCTCTGCAGCATCCTCTCTTTTCCAGGAATCTATTCTTTCCAGGAATTGCTCTGCTCTGCTCTACAGCATCCTGTCTTTTCCGGGAATCTATTCTATCCAGGACTTGCTCTGCTCTGCAGCATCCCGTCTTTTTCATAAATCTATTCTATCCAGGAACTGCTCTTCTCTGCAGCATACCGTCTTTTTCATAAATCTGTTCTATCTAAGATCTGTTCTACAACATCCTCTCTTTTCCAAGAATCTTTCTTTCCAGGAACTGCTCTGTTCTGCCGCATCCTTTCTTTTCCAGGAATTTATTTCTTCGTCCTCTCTCACTTGAGAAAATATGTTCAATACCCAGTTCTACAAGCTGCTCCATTTCATAAATTTTAGGAACATCATCTCTGTTTAAACATTGTCGATTGCCGAATGTTTCCCGGATTTTCTAATTTGTACTCGGGGACTAACATTTTGGATTGTACAAAACAATTTCTTGAATATATTCTATATTGATATTCACATCTGTCAATATATTTCAAACAGTTTGATTTATCATTTATATAGTTGTATGTGTCCACCGAATATTTTCAATTTTATTAAATGGAAACTATCAATATTTTTCGTCCGTTGGATGGTTGTGTCCTACCTAAAAACTTTTCATCTTATATCTGTATATGTATTGATATATAAATCTATCTATCTATCTGTCTATCTATCTATCTATCTATCTATCTATCTATCTAACAATCTATCTATTTGTCTATCTATCTATCTATCTATCTATCTATCTATCAATGTACTTCTGAACCATAAATCTGAGGTCTAAGTGTTCTTTTCTATTGGATAAATAGTTGCGATCAATGGTATCGATAAACTGACTCCATATTATTCTTTTTTCATTTCTATGCAGATAAATATATATTTTTTTCTTTTCTTCTTTTTTTTATAAAAATGTGAAGTTAAAAACTGAAATATAAATATATATATATATATATTATCTTAAATATATAAATAGATAGATAAATTATCTTCAACTTTTTTCCGTTTAAAGATATATTTTCTAAGACAAAATGGTCAGACCCAACCTTGCGTTATAGATAAATAGATATTTGTAGATAGATCTTCATTTATTCAGATTTAAGACTAATTTTTAAAAAAATAGATAGACAGATGCATATATTAATATAGGTGATATTGATAATATTTCATTTTTCCTAAAAATTAAGTCTGTAGAAATATATAGAATAGTTTAAACTACCACACATGTTCAATATCGAAGATATGAACGAATTAATTTTTTTCTGAGAAACCCAGGCTTAACATTTTCGAGATTTATGAGATTTAAAAGATTTATGAGGTTTTGGATATTTTTGGATATTACGGGGGATAAAAGGAAACCGTTAAATTCACTGAAATTCAAAATAATATCGCTTTCATACTTTCATAGTTTAAAAGACGTAGGAATATGATATGGAAATTTTAATATTGCAGGGACCGAATTTAATGAATTGGAGAGGTCGCTCAACTTCCTTCCGCCGGTTCAAATCCTAAATCACTGATTCAAATTCTTTGTCTTAAAAACGGTGATTCAAAATTAGAACCAGTAATAAATATTTCAGCAACCTAACTAAAATTCATTAAATTCGGTACCTGATGTTTTACATTTTCAATGTTCTAAACAATCAAAGCTTTGTTACTTTTTAACCTTACTTAGCCTTAGAACAAACAACAACAACAACCGTCCATCCACCTGTATACAAGCTAGACAACTATACAAAATAATGGCTCAGTCAATCCAGAGCTGAGGAATTTAAGCTGTTTTACTGAAGTTGTGAAAAGATATTTTCATTATTTAATTTCTTATGATTTTAAAGTAAAAATCTAATTTTAAAGCAACACAAGAAGTAGATATTAATTTCCTTTAAATCTAACTTGTAACTAAAAAGATACAAGTAGAATACATAAAAACATAGAATATAGAAGTAGATTAGATACAAATGTAGAACATAGCGTTGAATAGATAAAAATGTAGAATATAGCGTTGAATAGTAAAAATGTAGAATATAGCGCTGAATAGATACAAATGTATAATATAACGTTGAATAGATACAAATGTAGAATATAGCGCTGAATAGATACAAATGTATAATATAACGTTGAATAGATACAAATGTAGAATATAGCGTTGAATAGATACAAATGTAGAATATAACGTTGAATAGATACAAATGTAGAATATAGCGCTGAATAGATACAAAAGTAGAATATAGCGCTGAATAGATACAAATGTAGAACATAGCGCTGAATAGATACAAATGTAGAATATAGCGTTAATCGTAAAAATGTAGAATATAGCGCTGAATAGATACAAATGTAGAATATAGCGTTGAATAGATACCGCAGAATAGATACAAATGTATAATATAACGTTGAATAGATACAAATGTAGAATATAGCGCTGAATAGATACATATGTAGAATATAGCGCTGAAAAGATACAAATGTAGAATTTAGCGCTGAATAGATACAAATGTATAATATAGCGTTTAATAGATACAAATGTAGAATATAACGTTGAATAGATACAAATGTAGAATATAGCGTTGAATAGATACAAATGTAGAATATAACGTTGAATAGTTACAAATGTAGAATATAACGTTGAATAGATACAAATTAAAGGATTCCCTATGACTAATATTGACTGACAGTCTGATGCGTGTAGTAGTATATAGTTTTATATTCCAGCTAACATGTTTGTTAATTTACATATGGAATATATTCTGCTCGCATTAAAGGGACTGTAATCGTAATTTCTTATAAGCCTCACGTGGTATATCTGATTCTGAACGGTAAATCATTAACCCTTTGGCTGATTAAGAGTGACTGTGATATCCCTATTTGTTTGGCTCAAACTTGTTTATTTTTAATAGTTGTTTCACTGTGAATTTAACAGAATGACGATATATTTCTTTTTGTTACTCAGACAGAGATTTAAATAGTACCGATATGAAAGTGGAGGGTCACTTGAAATTTATTTAATCTTAAGTTATTTAGCTAATTTTTAGTTTCTTAACCTGTTCCTAAACAACTATTTTTTGTCGTCGTTATTTAGTAATTTTAAAAAATCGATTCTCAAAACGTCACCACCCAAATGGATGTTTTTGAAAGTCAACTTTGCGCTCAAACTCAGTAATTATACATCATTAAAACTTTTATATGTCTCAACTGAATCCTAAAATATTTCTCCACAAAACTACATTCTCAGTTCAACTGCCAAACATTGCCGGTCACTCACTTTAAACGCTACTTGATATCTCTGCTCGCAATCAAACACAATTAATGCTTGAAGCAAAATATCCATCTATTGATTTCACAGTGCACTTCAGATTAAAGTTAATACGTTACGTTATATTGAAATCTTAGACATCTTCAATTGTAACAACGCTGTTTGAAGTGCTAGGGGAGATAAAAAAAATATTTTTTAAGTTGTAAAAATAAAGAATTAGAGGCTTTGCAACTCAATGTCGTCGACTTTTCATTTCAAATTATGAATTCTGTTGGATAAAATAATATCAGTTTGAAATATCAAAAAGGCAAACACGGTACACCATCAGGTTGAACAGATTTAAGGATAAGAAAATTTGAGTACGTGGAAAAGACTCAATTTCTTTCTTTTACTTATGTGAATTCTGGAAACTAACACAAAGTGATTTGTTTGGCCTATCCATAGTTATTCAAGAAGTAGAATTTAATTTAATTTAATAAATAAATTAACATATAAATAAAAAAATTAAATAAAAAATAAAATAAAAAATTCCTAAATTTTCGCATTAAATTGACGACATAAAGCCAATCCTGACTCATTTTTGCAGCCTGCGTGGTAATTATTGGTACTTAGTCATACTTCAAAACCTAATAGGTATTCGTGGGTAGAGGTTGTAGTTTAGGGTAATTAGTCTGAAACAGTAACTTTTGAATTGATGCAGTTGATATAACTCAGTTAATCAAAAGCAGTGTTTTACGTGACGTAAAATTATCTGAAAAACATTAAATGTAACCTTTTCTTATAAAACTGGCAATTAAAGTCTGAAACACATGAATTTAACAGAATCCTCAACTGCGTTTTTTGTCAGGAACCAAATCTTTTTTTAATTCTTTTAGATCATATTTAAAGTTATGCAGGTTTGATCAGTTATTATCCATTTGTAAACACTATTTAATACAGTTTAGCGCAGGATCTATACAGAGATTATGTAAAATAGGTCGATATAGGAGGAGGGGGGGGGGATAAAAAGGGGGGAAGGGTGACGAAAGGAGAATGGGTATTTCGTTTGAAGCTATTCACAATTAGACAAAGAATATTCATTGGATTTAAATGAATATATTATTCTCAAAGATTAGATTTGTCAAGGGACAGAGACAACTATACCAAACTTGAATAGAAGCAGAGAATTAGCAAACTAGAACAGGAACTGGAGAATAGGACAGGAACTGGAGTATAGGACAGGAACTGGAGAATAGGACAGGAACTGAAGTATTGGACAGGAACTGGAATATATGACAGGAACTGGAGAATAGGGCAGGAACTGGAGAATAGAACAGGAACTGGAGAATAGGACAGGAACTGGAGTATAAGACAGGAACTGGAGTATAGGACAGGAACTGGAGAATAGGACAGGAACTGGGGAATAGGACAGGAACTGGAGAATAGGACAGGAACTGGAGTATAGGACAGGAACTGGGGAATAGGACAGGAACTGGGGAATAGGACAGGAACTGGGGAATAGGACAGGAACTGGAGAACATGACAGGAACTGGGGAATAGGACAAGAACTGGAGAATAGGCTAGGAACTGGAGAATAGGACATGAACTGGAGTATAGGACAGGAACTGGAGAATAGGACAGGAACTGGGAAATAGGACAGGAACTGGAGAATTGGACAGGAACTGGAGTATAGGACAGGAACTGGAGAATAGGACAGGAACTGGGGAATAGGACAGGAACTGGAGAATAAGACAGGAACTGGAGTATAGGACAGGAACTGGAGAATAGGACAGGAACTGGAGAATTGGACAGGAACAGGAGTATAGGATAGAAACTGGAGAATAGGACAGGAACTGGAGAATGGGACAGGAACAGGAGTATAGGACAGGAACTGGAGAATAGGACAGGAACCGGAGTATAGGACAGGAACTGGAATATATGATATGAACTGGAGAATAGGACAGGAACTGGTGTATAGGACAAGAACTGTAGTATAGGATAAGAACTATAGGACAGGAACTGGAGAATAGGACAGGAACTGGAGAATATGACAGGAACTGGGGAATAGGACAGGAACTGGAGAATAGGACAGGAATTAGAGTATAGGACAGGAACTGGAGAATAGGACAGGAACTGGAGTATAGGACAGGAACTGGAATATAGGACAGGAACTGGAGAATAGGACAGGAACTGGTGTATGGGACAAGAACTGGAGTATAGGATAGGAACTATAGGACATGAACTGGAGAATAGGACAGGAACTGGAGTATAGGTCAGGAACTGGAGTATGGGACAGGAAGTGGAGTATAGGACAGGAAGGGGAGTATAGGATAGCAACTGAAGAATAGGACAGGATCTGGAGAATAGGACAGAAACTGGAGTATTGGACAAGAATTAGAGTATAGGATAGGAACTAGATTATAGGACAGGAACTGGAGTATATGACAGGAACTGAAGTATAGGACAGGAACTGAAGTATAGGACAGAAACTGGAGTATGGGACAGGAACTGGAGTATAGGACAGGAGCTGGAGTATAGGACAGGAACTGGAGTATAGAACAGGAACTGGAGTATAGAACATAAACTGGAGTATAGGACAGGAACTGAAGTATAGGACAGGAACTGGAGTAAAGAGCAGGAACTGGAGTATAGGACAGGAACTGGAGTATAGGACAGGAACTGAAGTATAGGACAGGAACTGGAGTATAGGACAAAAACTGGAGTATAGGACAGAAACTGGAGTATAGGACAGGAACTGGAGTATTGGACAGGAACTGGAGTATGGAGTATAGGACATAGAAAATGTTGTTCAGTCTGTCCCTGTATATGCGGGGATTGATTGGCAGTTAGAATTGATCAATTACACATTCACAGACAAATCTACGCACTTATACTTTGAGCAAACATCATAATCCTCGATACATAGGATATATGGGATATATGGGTCTCTTTTCAATTCGCAGATTGAATGTTTTGTGTGGATTTGTCCGTTCTGTGTCTGTATGTTCCTCTACTCTATTTTTACCTCTGTTTATTTGCATACTACTGGTGGAATTCAGAAAGATAAAATGTTTGAAAGAATTTTTATTCAGGATTTGTATGTAGAGAGTGAAGACTTGTTTATTTTAGGTCTGGGTTCAATCAAACCGCCTTCCCCCCCCCCCCCCCTCATTTCTTTAACCCTATTCCTGCTGGGGGGGGGGGGTCAATTTGACCCCCCCCTGTAGTTTTTTTTACATAACTCAAAAAGTATTGGTCTGAGGCGGTTGAAATTTTCTGACTTTTCCTACATACCCAAAGCCCTCCCTTTAGGCCTAAACCCGGGCTTTAATACTAACTGCCTGAGTCCTCAGGCACACTGCCTGAATGACCGCTTTTTCCTGTAACAAACTAAATCTTTGTTTTGACCCACTTTCACTTGTCAGATTTTGATAAAATTTAGCTTTTTGGAAAGCCTTTGACAAAAGGAAACGAATTGCACAAGTTTTGCGAAAAAAAATTGCAAATTTTTTGCAAACAACTTGTCAAAGGAAATTTGCACATTTTTAGTTTTTCTTAATTAAAAATCAGGTTATTTAAAATTTTGCAAAGATTTTTGCATATTTGAAATAGCATGGTCAAGGGCTTTTCAAAAATGTATAATATTTCATTTTTTGGACAAATTTTTTTTTTGCAAACATTTTTACTATATAACTGGATTTTGCGATAAAAAATTCAGTTTTTGAAAATTTGCAAATTTTTTTGCAGTACACTGCAGTACAAGAGATGTGTACACTTTTGAAATAACTTTCCTTGCATTAAATCCCTGATCTATGATATGATTCTACAATCTTTAAATTTATTAAGTTGTCATCTTATGCTTTTTTCAATTAAAATGTTTGCCGCACATACAAAAAATTATTGCTACAGGCAACGCAGCCGCAAGTAAAAAAATACTGACTAAAAGGCAGAAATAGTTTTTGTATATTTGATTGTTAATCTAAAAAGCTTTGTTCTCAAAGAATAAAGGAATATTGTAAATATAATAATCAGCATTGAACGGAAGAACGAATATAACGATGAATCCAAGGTTAGAAAACTAACAAGGTTAATACTTTATCCAATATGCCATGGATACAAAAGGTACAATGTATTGGTTTGAATCTTTTCCATATTTCAATATGTGGTTTCAAATCTGTGTTTTTCTTTCTTTAAATTCAATTCTAAAACATGTCTTCATATTCATTAGCAAATTCTCAGTTTTGTAATTTTGTATATACTGCACATCGAATAGATTCAAGTACAATAGATGGCAAGGTAGAATTTGTACACTCTCAGCAGTACAGCTGTATTCTTACGTCACAAGTGTCATCTCAGTTTTTGTGTCCGACAAAATTGTTAATAATAGTGATAATTTTAGAATAAAGTGTTTATCTTACAGTATAATAAGTGCATTTTTGTTTGTTCTTTTATTTCTGTTTTCACACTTTTTATTTAATCTCTGAAATTTATCTTTTTTATCTGATCGTTGGTGTACATCTTTTTATGATTATAATTTATTTTATTTTGTATAAGTCTTCGCAATTTATAGTTTTAACTTTTAAGTATTAAAGTTCTTTTAAATTAGGTTGCAAAGATATAAGGATTAACAAATACAAGTGTTCAGTTCAGTTCCTTTGTAACAAAATGAGGTAGAATAGAAATTAATTTTGGCTTTTAGAGTAATTTTAAACCAATAAAAATGTGCATTTCTATATTCTTTCATTCAAACGTCTTTATTCTATATACCTCTATTCTTCTATTATTCCTAATTTCTATCCATCTATCTGTCTATTTATTTATCCATCTATCTGTCTATTTATCTATCCATCTCTATTTCAAGTTCTCATATCTGTTTTGTACGTTTCAAGTTTTCATTTGTGTATCAAATATTCAACAACTTACATTACATACATTATGTAGTCTGACCATTAGAGATAGATAGATAGATAGATAGATAGATAGATAGATAGATAGATAGATAGATAGATAGATAGATAGATAGATAGATAGATAGATAGATAGATAGATAGATAGATAGATAGATAGATAGATAGATAGATAGATAGAAATATAGATAAAAAGATAGATAGATAAATAGATTCCATCAATCAATAAACATTTGTTTATTATATTAATAGGATTAAACACTATACAATCAATGGATTTAGATTTTACACTGGAATACACAGTAGAGATAAGTGTGGGGGGGGGTATTTAGAATGTAGAACAGTTCTTTAACATCATCTGAAACGTATTAGGGGGTTTGAACCGTGTTAAATGAAAAACATTAAAAATTTTAATCTTCAGGAAAGTCCAAATTTCTCAACAAACTATAATTGTAAAGATAAATAGAGCAAGGACGAATGTTTAAAATGTGATAAAGAAAAAACGTAAATGTAAAGTATTGTTTGGAATATATATATTGTTGCTTTTTTAAACTCTGATAATATCCTCCCATGTTTGTGGCAGCAGAATTCCTAAAGTAACAATTTAAAATAAGAAATTTTGGGAAAACTAGAAAAACCAGTCATTTTTGGTCAGACAAAGCTTTTAAGGTATCCGTTGTGAATCGGAAATTCCATTTTATAAAAATAGCGTGAACAGTCCCTTTAACGGAACGTATATCTCTTGTTTCCTTTAAATGAAAGTATAAGGTTGCTTAAGATGCTATAACCCAGCACCAGGTGCTCATTTCACACAAACTTCCGGTATAGATAGTTAGATAGATAGATAGATAGATAGATTGATAGATAGATTGATAGATAGATATATAGATAAATAGATAGACAGATAGATAGACATATAGATAAATAGATAGGTAGATAGATATATAAATAGATAGATAGATATATTGTTTTATTATATATATTATACGATTGTTTTTTAAAAAACGATCATTTTTGAAAAACGAACGTTGTCATTGATAAATTTGTTAACGATCGTTAACGAAGGGTTGTCATTAAAAGATCGTTAACGAAACAACGAACTTTATAAAAACGGTCGTTTAAAAAAAAACTATAGTCGTCGTTTTCAGAAAGTTGAAAACGTTAACATCCCTATGTGTTACTGTGTAGATATTTGTGGATAAAATATTCATGAAGAAAAACTTTCAAACATCAAAACATTCCTTTAATCCATCCAATCTATTGTAATCTTATTGAAAATATTAAACTAAACTGAATTTTAAACAGATTTAACACGTTCTCTATTCAACTACCGTTATAATCACAATATTCCCTCCTATACCCTTTCACCCTGCTTTTCCGGGCCCTTTCCTCGTCACATCCTCTGCTTTTTCTGCTGGTTCTGCTTTTTTTAAACTCGTTCGTACACGATGCGTCCAAGACCCATTTCGTTGGCTTTTTTCAGTCGTTCAGTATAAAACAAAATTTGCCGCCCTCAATAAATCATAAAAAGACTAATCTATATGCTAAATATCTAATACACAAGCGTTTACTAGGCTTTTGTCAAAACCACGTTTTAGGTAATAATTAGCAATGTTTCTTGACGTACTTTTAATAAAATATTGTAGTTTTAAAAATTCAAATTAAATTTTTGTTAAATAGTTAATTTTGTTGAATAGTTAATTTTGTTAAGTAGTCAATTTTGTTGAATAGTTAATTTTGTAGAATAGTTAAGTTTGTTGAATAGTTAATTTTGTTGAATAGTTAATTTTTTTGAATAGTTAATTTTGTTAAATAGTTAATTTTGTTGAATAGTTAATCTTGTTGAATAGTTAAGTTTGTTGAATAGTTAATTTTGTTGAATAGTTAATCTTGTTGAATAGTTAAGTTTGTTGAATAGTTAATTTTGTTGAATAGTTAATCTTGTTGAATAGTCAAGTTTGTTGAATAGTTAATTAGGTTGAATAGTTGTTGAATAGTTAATTTTGTTGAATAGTTAATCTTGTTGAATAGTTAAGTTTGTTGAATAGTTAATTTTGTTGAATAGTTAATTTTGTTGATTAGTTAATTTTGTTGAATGTTAATTTTGTTAAATAGTTAATTTTTTTTTAATATATAATATTTTAAAATAGTTAATTTTGTTAAATATTTCAATTTTTAAAATAGTTAATTTGGTTAAATAGCTAATCTATTCAGCTAAACTTTTTATGCATCTGAATTTTGTATCTGTAAAGATTTCATTAATTTCTCTCCGCTTTATTCATAAAATTTAAATTTATCAAACTTTTCAACTTTCATGTCTATTTTATCATTAGTTACCTATCTTTTCCACCTATCCAATTATCTATCTATCTATCTATCTATCTATCTATCTATCTATCTATATATCTATCTATCTATCTATCTATCTATCTATCTATCTATCTATATATCTATCTATCTATCTATCTATCTATTATCTATCTATCTATCTATCTATCTATCTATCTATCTATCTATATATCTATCTATCTATCTATCTATCTATCTATCTATCTATCTATCTATCTATCTATCTATCTATCCGGAAATATAGATGAGAGCATAAGAATATATATTCCACAAATGGACAGGATAGGTTGACATAATAAATCTGATCATACTATCAACCTATCCCCCCTTCATCCTACTATTAAATAATCCCCTTCCCTTCCCCACCCTATTAATTATAATCTTGTCTAACTGTGGTGCTGTATCTCCATCTATTCAAGTAGTTCTGTTATTTTATTATATTTATAAAAACGGTTTTGAAACGTTGAAACGCTGAAACAAAATACAATGGAAATGTTTCAATGCAGTTTGTACTTTAAAGGGAGTGTTCGCAAAAAATGAAAGGGGGTATAAGCTTAATGCGATAAAAAAGCGCTTTTGATTGCCACTAATCTTACTTCTATCTGTAATTTATAAAGACTCTAAAATGTATAAAACTGTAAAATGTATAAGACTGTAAAGTGTATAAAACTGTAAAATGTATAAGACTCTAAAATGTATAAGACTGTAAAATGTATAAGACTAGTAAATGTATAAGACTGTAAAATGTATAAAACTGTAAAATGTATAAGACTGTAAAATGTATAAGACCCCTAGTGAAGGGAACAATTGTTAGAGGCGAATAATCCCAATAAATATTGTATTTATGAAGAAGCAATAGAATTTAATTGTGTTCAACAAGGTAGAAGGATAGGGTACAAAGACGAGTTCAATGTTGGTACATTACTGCTTCTCTAAATATCAAGTTAACTGGGTTTAATATAGTTGAGTCTTTGCCACAAACTACAATTTTCTAATCCTTATCATTTTTCATCCTGAAGGTGTAAACCTTTAATAGGCATATTATTTAATAAAGCCGCATATATATATGTAATAAATACAGTTGAACATACCTTTAGATAAATTACGTTGTACATTGTCTGTAAATCAAACTGCGCTGCAATATGTAGACTATCTACGTATTGTGATTAGCTTATCTAACTATATATCTGCGCAAACCTTGTAAATACGTATATTAACTTAACCAGTAACATAGATTTCTTAATAAACATTAGTTGGAATAGACTCTGCTTTGACATTGCTGAAGAGATTGTGCTGGTGTTTAGTATTGATAGTTTAAGAGCTTGTGTCCGTGCTGACGAGTTGTACCTGGATTAATACAGGTCTGAAAGCAGTTTTTTGAGTACGGCATTTACTTCATTTATACATTGTCAATTCTATCTCTAAGTGTGTCAATCAATATATACACACATATACATATATATATATTTATATATATATGAGGGGGATGTTGACATTGTGAGTATAGTTTAAGAGGTATGGGGAGGGATGCTGGGGGGGGGGGAGGGGGCACAAATACAATTATTCTACCTTTGTATGTCCAGCTGTGACCTAGTGTATATAAAGAATGTATAAGAACTCCTCAATATATACCAACTCTACTGGTTTTAGGATAGAAAACTTTTAAATTACTTATTTTACACCAGCTCACTTGTGTGTAAGATATAGGTTCCCATAACACGAGTTTCACATCAAACGAAAGTAATTACAAGAAATATTCAAATCTTAAACGTTTTTAATCTTTCAAAATTCCTCTTATTGAAGAGCTATTGAGAAGAACAATTTAAAATTTATAACAGGATATTTTTTCTTTTTTTCACATTTTTGCTTAAATCAAAATAGCGGAGCTAAGAGGTCACAAAGTCGCAACGGAAATGTCGCATGAATTTTACCTTCTCCTTCTGCCTTGTAAACAGTGGTTTAGAAGTTTGTAAAAGAATTAATTACGCAGATGTGTATATAACACTGACACATCTTAATTAACTGGAATTGTAGAAAAATGTATAAAACTGTAAAATGTATGAGACTGTAACATGTATAAAACTGTAAAATGTATAATACTGTAAAATGCATTAAGACTGTAAAATGTATAAAACTGTAAAATGTATTAAGACTGTAAAATGTATAAATACTGAAAATTGTATAAGATTGCAAAATGTATAAAAGACGGTAAAATGTATAAGACTGTAAAATGTTTAAAACTGTAAAATGTATAAGACTGTAAAATGTATATGACTGTAAAATGTATAAGACTGTAAAATGTATATGACTGTAAAATGTATAAGACTGTGAAATGTATAAGACTGTAAAATGTATAAGACTGTAAAATGTATAAAACTGTAAAATGTATAAAACTATAAAATGTATTAGGACTGTAAAATGCATTAAGACTTTAAAATGTATAAAACTGTAAAATGTATAAGACTGTAAAATGTATAAGACTGTAAAATGTATAAGACTGTAAAATGTAAAATGTATGAGACTATACAATGTATAAAACTGTAAAATGTATAAGACTGTAAAATGTATAAGACTGTAAAATGTATGAGACTATACAATGTATAAAACTGTAAAATGAATAAAACTGTAAAATTTATAAAACAGTAAATTGTATTAGGACTGTAAAAAGTATAAGACTGTAAAATGTATAAAACTGTAAAATGTATAAGACTGAAAAAAGTATAAAATTGTAAAATGTATAAAAGACTGTAAAATGTATAAGACTGTACAATGTTTAAGCATGTAAATGTATAAGACTGTAAAATGTATATGACTGTAAAATGTATAAGACTATAAAATGTATAAGACTGTAAAATGTATAAGACTATTAAATTTATAAGACTGTAAAATGTATAAAACTGTAAAATGTATCAGACTGTAAAATGTATAAAACTGTAAAATGTATAAGACTGTAAAATATATAATACTGTAAAATGCATAAGACTGTAAAATGTATAAAACTGTAAACTGTACTAAGACTGTAAAATGTATAAAACTGTAAAATTTATAAAACTGTAAATGTATAAAACTGTAAAATGTATAAAACTGTAAAATGTATAAAACTGTAAAATGTATAAAACTGTAAATTTATAAAACTGTAAAATGTATAAGGACTGTGAAATGTATAAAACTGTAAAATGTATAAAACTGTAAAATGAATAAAATTGTAAAATTTATAAAACTGTAAAATGTATTAGGACTGTAAAATGTATTTAACTGTAAAATGTATAATACTGTAAATTGTATAAAGACTGTAAAATATAAAAAGACTGTAAAATGTATGAGACTGTGTAATGTATAAAGACTGAAAAATGTTTAAAACTGCAAAATGCATAAAGACTGTAAAATGTATAAAATTGTAAAATGTATAAAAGACTGTAAAATGTTTAAAACTGTAAAATGTATAAAGACAGTAAAATTATAAGACTGTACAATGTTTAAAACTGTAAAATGTATAAGACTGTAAAATGTATATGACTGTAAAATGTATAAGACTGTAAAATGTATATGACTGTAAAATGTTTGAGACTGTAAAATCTATAAGACTATTAAATGTATAAGACTGTAAAATTTATAAAGACTCTAAAATGTATAAAACTGTAAAATGTATAAGACTGTAAAGTGTATAAAACTGTAAAATGTATAAGACTCTAAAATGTATAAAACTGTAAAATGTATAAGACTGTAAAATGTATAAGACTGTAAAGTGTATAAAACTGTAAAATGTATAAAACTCTAAAATGTATAAGACTGTAAAATGTATAAGACTGTAAAATGTATAAAACTGTATGTATAAGACTGTAAAATGTATAAGACTGTAAAATGTATAAAACTGTAAAATGTATGAGACTATAAAATGTATAAGACTGTAAGTTTGTGTCTGGAACCCTGGAAAATATTTGTTCCGTTAAACCACAGAGAAACTTTTTACAAGTTTGGTAAACGTGACTAAAATCAGTTCAACCAACCTTACTTTATCCATCTTACTCCGGATCCACACATTCATACAAGTGACAATATACTACACACAGAGCATCGTCGATAAAATTATTTAAAGGGACTGTAAACTAAATTTCATGAGATCCCACATTTCAAAAGTAATATGCTCTATTCATAACAGTACCCTTTAATCCTTTACTCATCCTCGAAGTAAGGATGAGTGAGCTGTTTGGACAAAAGCGAAATAAAGCATTTTTTTACTTTATCTTCAGGTTTGTCCCGATCCAAGCTTTGTAAGCAGTTAATGTGCTATGTAGATTCATGCATATATGAATAATGCATAAACAGGAAGAAATCAATACAAAAGAGAGAAAGAATGATTGGAAGGGAGGAGAAGGGGGGTAGGAAGGGGAGTAGGATGGGAGGGGGGGAGGGAGGCAGAAGGGAAAAGGAGGGGGAAGGGAGGAGGGGAGTCAAGTTGACAGTTAGGTGGTATATTGACTTGAGACAGTACTTAGCATTGTATGTATGATGCTTAAAAATGCCAAGGCAGCATGGTGCTCTTCTTTAAAGACTTAAAGCATAACGCGCGCTGTGTGACAAAGATATGAATAAAAATAGTTTTGATAAACATGAAGCACAGACAATGTAAAGTTTAAACTGATCCATTTCACTAAATCAAATTTCGTCTTTCTATTCTACAATTTTATGGGTCTTACTGTATAATGAGGAAGATTAAGTAGAAAAAAACATGAATATATCTGTTTACATGAAATATTCTAGACATTGATGAATTCTGCGTCAACGGGCAAACTCGTCATAATTATTAAACCTGTCATTTCTCTTGACGTTTTGAAAATTAAAAACTTCAACATTTCCCCTCTCATTTCTCATTTCTCATTTCTCATCCATAATACCTACCTACATATAAGCACTTTATCTTTTTTCACTGTTTTGTTTTCAAATCCTTCTCTTGACTTGGTTTCTCTAAATCAGTGAACCAAACCAAATGTCCCGTCTGCTGAACCATTTAGTACAGTGTGGTGGTGCGCACGTGCAGATGCCGCGATACAAGATTTTGCAATTTTTCAAAAACAGATATTAAGAGAGGTAGATATAAAAGTTAGCACATCTACTCAAAGTGTCTGTAACATTTACAGGGTTACCCGCAATTGATGAGACTATCTATCTAACTAACTAACTATCCAGTTCTCAAAGTAAAACTTCTTCTTTCCCATTAAATTAAAAGTAAATGTAAAATTACATTCATGATTCTTCTCTGAAATTGTTTTTCATTTTCTCTTTTCTTTTTCCATTTTGCAAATGTCAACCATTCACAATTACAAAACTGTTACATTTTGAACTCTATTGAAGGAGCGTATTTCTCAAATTGGTTTAAAAACCACGGCTTTTCAGTGATACATATAAGACATCTATCTGATGTTTCTGTCTCTAGAAATTGAAATAAAACTTTGTCAAATTTATACAAAAATCCATAAATATACAATTTTGTATAAAAGTTGTAGTAAAAAACGGATCATATTCCACAAATATGAAACCAATCTGAAAACGACGATATCCAACAGGAGCCTGAGAATCTCAGGTTTGCTCCCATTACAATTTTTAATTTTAAGTTTGCATTTTGAATAGATATAATTAATAATATTAATACATTTAGTCCGTATAGTCCGTATCACGTAACCAGAACTTCAGTCAATGGCAGGGAGTTCTTGTGACGTAATACGGACCTTTAGATAATATTATCAATTATATCTATTAAAAATGCGAAATAAAAATTAAAAAATTATAATGGGAGCAAACCTGAGATTCTCAGGTTTCTGTGGGATATACTCGTTTTCAGATTGTTTGCGTATTTACCTGAATGTATGTAGATTTTCGTATGATTTTGGCACAGTTTTATATCAATTTCTCGAGACAGGAACATCAGATAGATGTCTCATGTATCTTTCAACGCCTGAGATTCTCAGGTTTTATCCTATACCCCCTTCCAATTTTCTTTTACTGTCCCTTTAAAAGGATTTAATGAAGTCTTATTTCTGGTTTAATGGGACTTAAAAACCAGGAGTCTACAATGTTAACCAGAAAACCTGGTTTTCTAAACCTAATTTTCTAAACCTAGTTTTCTTAACCTGCTTTTCTTAACCTGGTTTTCCTAACCTGGTTTTCTTAACCTAGATTTCTTAACCTGGTTTTCTTACCTGGGTTTCTTAACCTGCTTTTCTTAACCTAGATTTCTCAACCTGGTTTTCTTAACCTGGTTTTCTTAACCTAGATTTCTTAACCTGGTTTTCTTTACCTGTTTTTCTAAACCTGGTTTTCTGAACCTGGTTTTCTGAACCTGGTTTTCTAAACCTGGTTTTCTAAATCTGGTTTCCTAAACCTAATTTTCTAAACCTGCTTTTCTTAACCTGCTTTTCTTAACCTGTTTTCTTACCTGGTTTTCTTAACCTGCTTTTCTTAACCTGGTTTTCTTACCTGGTTTTCTTAACCTGGTTTTCTAAACCTCGTTTTCTAAACCTGGTTTCCTAAACCTAATTTTCTAAACCTAGTTTTCTTAACCTGCTTTTCTTAACCTGGTTTTCTTACCTGGTTTTCTTAACCTGCTTTTCTTAACCTGGTTTTCTTACCTGCTTTTCTTAACCTGGTTTTCTTACCTGGTTTTCTTAACCTGGTTTTCTAAACCTGGTTTTCTAAACCTGGTTTTCTAAACCTGGTTTCCTAAACCTAATTTATTAAACCTAGTTTTCTTAACCTGGTTTTCTTAACCTGGTTTTTCTAACCTACTTTTCTTATTCTGGTTTTCTAAACCTGGTTTTCTCATTCTGATGTTCTAAACCTAGTTTTTTAACCTGATTTTCTAAACCTGGTTACTTAAACCTGGTTTTCTAAACCTGGTTTTCTAAAACTGGTTTTCTAAACCTGGGCTTCTAAACCTGATTTTCTAAACCTGGTTTTCTAAACTTGGTTTTCTGAACCTGGTTTTGTCAACCTGATTTTCTTAACCTGGTTTTCTAAACCTGGTTTTCTAAACCTAGTTTTCTGAACCTGGTTTTCTAAACCTGGGCTTATAAACCTGGTTTTCTAAACCTGGCTTTCTCAACCAGATTTTTTTTAACCTGGTTTTCTAAACAAGGTTTTCTAATCCTGGTTTTCTAAACATGGTTTTCTAAACCTGGTTTTCTAAACCTGGTTTTCTAAACCTGGTTTTCTAAACCTGGTTTTCTAAACCTGGTTTTCTAAACCTGGTTTTCTTAACCTTGTTTTCTAAACCTGGTTTTCTAAATGTTAGATATTTGCTAAAATCATGCTTGACTCTATTCATGGAACCCAGTCTCCTATACTAGGTCTTACCTTTCCGACTCTTGTGTACAAGACAAAACTTGTGTACAGCTGAACCGTACAGTTATAAAATATAAATAAATATGTTATTATATATGTGTAGAGGAAGTAAAGTATGTGTTCAATATGTTCCAAAGCTTGTGTATACAGTGTACATTTACTAGAAAAATGTTATTTTAAGGATTCAACCCCTTATAGGATAAATACTGGATATTCAGGGATATCGGAGATTTACAGGAATGTAAAGAATGAAGAGTATTAAAAAAATTAATTTACTGTTTTTTTCTGCTAGTTTTGTTTGAGGGAGAGATAAAGTAGTACTTGTAAGGTAATTGGACTGTATGTGTACCTTTAAAGTATCCAAGAAGCCAAATGTTTTGAATTTACGGCTCAAATTTTGCCCCCCCCCCAAAAAAAAAAAGCTGTTAGGGGGGGGCAAAAAAAATTATGCTTCGCGCATATTAAACACCCATAGATTTATTTCTGTTTAAACGCCTTGGCAAAAATACAGTTTTCCTACATCTTATTCCTCCATTTGTCCTGTTGGACAGCATAGTCAGGTATTTACTTGAAGTATATCAAATACTCTTAACTAAAACAATGATAGGATTGAATAAAACATTATTGATCAATTCATAACATTTACTTTTATCGAAAGGTCGATTTTTATGGAGTGTCACTTTCAGGCCTCAGAGAACTGTCTTAACAATTATTATTAATATTTATAATTTAAAATGAGTTCAATGTATAATGATTAAAAACATTATAAAATGTTAAATGAAAAACATTATAAAACGTTTGATTAAAAACATTATAAAATGTTTGATTTAAACATTATACAATGTTTGATTAAAAACATTATACAATGATTGATTAAAAACATTACGAAATTATTAATGCAACATTAAAAAATGTCTTATTAAAAACATTAAAAAATGTCTTATTAAAAACATTATAAAAGGTTTGATTAAAAAAATCTTGTATTAACGCGACAATCCTTAAAACTCGGTTTAATTAGCAAAGGCAGCCTGTCGTGGAATCCCCCCCTCGCCCCATTCGGCTCCCCCACCCTCTCCCTTTTCACGTTATTGCGCTCAAAGTTGAAAAGTTATCCTTCTTATTTACTTCCCGTTTAACAATACAACATGAAGGGGGTCGTAGGAAATATTTTTAAACACAAATAAAGAAAGTTAAATAAAAACAACAATTTTAAATAATATTTAAAAATATTTCTTCAATATTTTTCCTCCAAAAACCTTTTTCACTTCGCTCATATAATCCATAAACTAATTGTAGATGTTAACCTGATGTTTCATGAACAAAATTTAGAATTAACTTTGTCAACAAATTTTAAGTTATTCCTTTGATCCAGAATTAGGTCTTTTGGGATCATTAAAATTGATTTCAAATATGTTTGGGGTCACACGATAATCAGAATTAGGATTTCTTTTGCCATAGTCCTGTGATTTAAAGATTTTCATTAAAATTCAAAGGGTATTTTTCTAAATTCCTGAAGGAGGGATTTTCAAGAAAAAATATACCCCTCCAGCATCCTTGCTTTATATTTCTAGATGGAGCTTCTACAAGGTGGATTAAAAATATTGGCGGTTGAAAAAAAGTTTTTATAAATAGCTTATAGCATTATTTAACACGTAAAAAATAGACGTCGACTAAAACAAGAAACAAGATTATTACCACTTTTTATATTTTAATGAAAATTATCAAAAATATAGACTCTACCCACCAACTTTAGATACACTCTTTAATCCTTATATTTTGGTTTTATTTATTTATTTGAATAAATGGGAATAGCTCGGGGCCAATTGTAGGCATTATATAATAGGTAAACAATTCCATCTGTTTAATTCACTAGATATACTCACAGATAGATTGATAAATATAGGGATTGTATACTGTTTAATTCTCTAGATATACTCACAAATGATAGATAGATAAATACTTCAAGGAAATATATACTGTTTAATTCTCTAGATATACTCACAGATAGATAGATAAATATAGGGATTGTATACTGTTTAATTCTCTAGATATACTCACAGATAGATAGATAAATACTTCAAGGGATTGTATACTGTTTAATTCTCTAGATATACTCACAGATAGATAGATAAATACTTCAAGGGATTGTATACTGTTTAATTCTCTAGATATACTCGCAGATAAATAGATAGATAAATACTTCAAGGGAATGTAAACTTCTCTCAGATTACAGATATATTCTGAGATACATAATTCTACACATTGATTAAATATAAATATGGACTAGGCAAAACTTAAAATCTATTTTCGCCTCAAAATTAACCGAAAATGTTCCAAGTCAAATGCGAAGGTGGAGGGGGGAGGGGAATTAAGTAAATTTTTTAATTCTTTTTAAAATTAAATCAAACGGCTAATTGAAGATATACATATATTTCAATTTACTTTACAAGATTCTTCACTTGGTTCGTTATTGTAAAGTTCTGTTACAATATTTCTAAGATTTCTTCATTCAATGTGAAGGACTTGGAATTGATTTGTGTTGGGGACTGCGGACCCACATCGGTTCTATTGGTAAAATGAACTGTAAGTGATTTGAGAAAACTGTTCTAAATTATACCAATCTACTTCCTTCTTTTCAATACTTTCTTACACATTTTCTAACCTTGCTTAAACTTTTATAAAGTTCTGCTACCTTTCAGAACCTTTATGGTTAATGGGAGATAAAGGATGAGAGTTCAGAGGAGACTGTTCAAAATCTGTTTCTTTAAGTTTATGGTTCCCAGCAACTGCAAACTTGTTTCTCTCTTTCCAAATCATTAATCAATAAGAAGACTATATTCAAGGCAGAAAACTGAATTTAGCCGTTGGATCGTCAAATTTTAAGAGCTTCAGGTCGTCTTTGCAGTCTTGTTTTTTGAGGGTAACCCTGTAGATACATATCTATCCATATAATATAATAGAATTGTGTTATCTACCTTTAAGTGCCAATGTAATCTATTTTTCTATCTGGCATAATAGAACGTACTGGTATCTGTCCGGTACAAAATAAATCGTCTATGTTTTCATAAAGTATCTTTATACTAGAACTTGGATATATTTATCTATCTAGCTCTTATAATTAGTCTATATATCTATATATCTGGTCAATATTTATTGATCTGGTATACCGGAACTCATCTATTTATTTATCAGGTAAAAATCTGGTCTTTATGAATTCTGGTGTAACAGTACTGTGTGAGTCGATAGTGTGTCTGTGAAAGTATTAGTTTGTGTCGTGTCTGTGAAAGTATTAGTGTGTGTCTGTGAAAGTATTAGTGTGTGTCTGTGAGAGTATTAGTGTGTGTCTGTGAAAGTATTAGTGTGTGTCTATGAAAGTATAAGTGTGTGTCTGTGAAAGTATTAGTGTGTGTCTGTGAAAGTATTAGTGTGTGTCTATGAAAGTATTAGTGTGTGTCTGTGAAAGTATTAGTGTGTGTCTATGAAAGTATAAGTGTGTGTCTGTGAAAGTATTAGTGTGTGTCTGTGAAAGTATTAGTGTGTGTCTATGAAAGTATAAGTGTGTGTCTGTGAAAGTATTAGTGTGTGTCTGTGAAAGTATTAGTGTGTGTCTATGAAAGTATAAGTGTGTGTCTGTGAAAGACCAGATGGGAGATATTCCAATAAAATATTCAAAAATATTTTCAAATAGTTTTAGTCTTGCATAATATTGTAGATAGGTAGAAGGTAGGAGGTAGAGATGGAAGAGGGTAGAGAAGGCATACAGGGTAGATTTTAGAGAAGGTAGGGAAGGTATAATTTAAGGTGGAGAAGGCATACAGGGAAGGAGGTGGAGAAGGTAGAGAAGGTAGATGGTAGAAAAGGTAGAAGGTATAAAGTTAGAGAGGGTAGAGAAGGTAGAGAGGGTAGAGAGCAGAGAGGGTAGAAGGAAGAAAAGGAAGTAAGAGCAGAGTAGGAAGAGTAAAAGGTAGATAGGGTAGAGAAGGCAGAGAAGGTAGAGAGGGTAGAGAAGGTAGAGAAGGTAGAGAGGATAGAGAGGGTAGAGAGCAGAGAGGGTAGAAGGAAGAGAAGTTAGTAAGAGCAGAGTAGGAAGAGTTAAAGGTAGATAGGGTAGAGAAGGCAGAGAAGGTAAAAAGTAGAGGGTAAGTAGAGTAGGTGAGGGGTGGAGAAGGTTGTAGTGTAGATTGTAATGTTTGTTAATCCATCACAAAGTATCAATATTTTATTGAAAGAACAATCTAGAACAAAACGTCAAGAGAAAAGGTTTGACAGTTCCTCCTCAGGATCTGATGAGTTACAGGAGAGTGTCTCCAGGATCTGATGAGTTACAGGAGAGTGTCTCCAGGAACTGTGTTTGATAAAGTAACAGTAGGAACAGGAAAAAATCATGTCTCAGTCTGTAAGTGAGTGATGATTTTAAAGTATTGTTTAAAATGCTGTCCAGCAGAATTGAATAACACTGTATTAAAGTGTGTATATGGTAAAATATTGTAAAACAAAACTGTTCATATCCAGGATCCTTTGAAGTTAAATCAACTTAAATCCCCAGGGTAGGGGATTATTTTCAATACATGGGGTGGGGGATATTTGTATTGTATTAGGACGGAAAGGATGCAACTACAGGATACCTTAAAGGGAAATGATGTTTGCGTAACTAAGTATCGAAATAAATATAGATATTTGTCTTGTCTGAATGTCTGTCTGTTCGTGTCTAATAAACGTCAAAACGGTTGAACTGATTAACAAGATTTGTTTAAAGATTGACACTTTATAAATCAGCAACAATTTGAGAAAACATGTTTCTGTGTTCAACATGTTCCAGGGTTTGTTTTACATACAGGGATACTTCAAACACAGGAATCATTATACAGTCAATTTTATCTTTTTCATCATTATATTGGATTTCTTATTATTTACGAACTTGTTTACAGATTTCTTCATATTCTTCAAATGTCGTCTTTTCAATCAAAATTACAGGAAATCTACAGAAAATATTTGTGAACAATGAGACATTACACACACGAATAATAAGATCATTTTAGATAAAAATTACAAAAAATATTTAGACTTGACCGCCATCATGATTGATCTAGAATTTAATTTTGATATTGTAAACAGCAATTTCTCTTTAAGTTTAGAAATAATATAAAATCCATTTTTGAAATTTGTCTTCAGATTTAACAATTAAACAATCTCCTAAAGGGACTGTTGACGTAATTTTGAATGAAACATCATTTGAATTGTGGCGTTTCCTATTCAAAACAGTTTCCTATTCAAAACAGTTTCCTATTCAAAACAGTTTCCTATTCAAAACAGTTTCCTATTCATCCTATTCAAAACAGTTTCCTATCCAAAACAGTTTCCTATTCAAAAAAGTTTCCTATTCAAAGCAGTTTTCTATTCAAAACAGTTTCCTAATCAAAACAGTTTCCTATTCAAAACAGTTTCCTTTTCAAAACAGTTTCCTTTAAACCACTAACTTACTAAGGATGACGAACGTATTTCTTTAAAAAAACGCTTGTAATTGTAAAACACTTGTTTCCTAGCTGTTTTCTATTTTAAAATATTAATATTTATTTTCTAGATTAGCAGCCTCAGAAAATAAATCTTTAAAATCAAATTTTGGAAAACTGCGTTGTACAATGGACATGGAATATTCGAGATTTTCAAGGAATATAAGTACTGTCAGCAACGTTGAGTTCTCACTGCAGCAAGGTTGTTTAGTAAGGTTGCTTCCTCAAGATGGCTCCAATGTACAGAAAATGTCGTCTTATCAGCAATGGACAGTGACAGTTTCGCGCCGGTCGGCGACTTTTAAGTTAACAAAAAGGACTGAAATGGTTTCTCTCAGTACGAAAGGTACAGAACGGTAGAAGGAAAAGTTTATTCATCTTCAGATTGCGATATAAAACTTGCGAAACAATCCGTAAATGACGTCACTACTCCCCAAACTCGTCTCTAAAACCACAAACAAGTGACGTCATTTACGGATTTCATTATGTCAATGTCCATTTATAGGAGACGACATTTCCCGTGCATTGGAGCAAATCGAGGATAAGAAACCTAACAAAAAAAATCTTTTATTTACTGCATAATCTTGAGTTTACACAGTAAATAACTGAACTTTCCTCTCAGGCTTTTGTTATTGAAAACATTCAAAATTCAAATAGTAAATAATATTTTATTTATTTCTCCATTAGAAAATTTGAAATTATTCATGATGGTTGACGGTTTAATGCATTTTTAGTGTATGTGAAGTTACAGAGGAAGAAAAACGTTAACAGTAACAAATATATTTAATAATTTAGCACTGTTTCTTATTTTTTTTTCTATAAACCAAAACGTTAGTGTTCTTCAACGGTTCATCTAATTGTAAACTATTCCATGAGCTTTCAACTTATCATTCCATGTCAAATCCATTTCCGTAGCATAATGTTTTTTTATTTTAGCTTTTTGTATCAACATTGTCTGATATTCTAGAAAATATTCCTGAATATTTAAAAAAAATCTTTTCAAATGTAAAACATTTTATCCGTGTTTTTTATAGATCGGTCTTTTGTCATTTTTGATTTCTAACAAAACGATATGACGTCTTCTACCTGAGCTGAAAACTTAAGAATAAGATATCCTTAATCCGATAACTTAATCTGGAGATTAATAGTAAGAGGAGAACAAGCATAATTTAATCTGGAGATTAAGAAAAAGAGTGGATCAAGCATTAATCCCGATATCCACCATTCGAAAATTCCCAGCTCTGTTTATTTATCTAGCTATTTTATCTATCAATGTATGTTTCAATATATTTTGTGGAAGTATATGTAAGTATATGTGTGTATACATGAATACATCTGTCCCCATTACATTGTGACACGGTATCTGATTGATACAGGGGGATACAGGGACATCAGTCAGTATTAGAGATAGCTTGTATCTTCACAGCTAAATAGATAGATATATATATATATATAGATAGATAGATAGATAGATAGATAGATAGATAGATAGATAGATAGATAGATAGATAGATAGATAGATAGATAGATAGATAGATAGATAGATAGATAGATAGATAGATAGATAGATAGATAGATAGATAGGTAGATAGATAGATAGATAGATAGATGTTATTAAGGTGTACAAATCATGTTATTAAGAGGTGTTATATTGTGTACATGGTTTAGGTAAAATGGGGTTCTAGTAGAAGCCAACTAGTAGAAGTTAACACTTCTATTTTATTGTTAGCACCGATTAACTGATTCATATCTCTTATTGGATAATGAGATAGATAGAAAGATAGATGTTACCGCCATACTATTTCTATTGGTTTAGAATAGACAACAAACACATGACTGAACCCTGATTGGATCAGGAGCTAATAGCTATAAGCTATAAGCTGAGGTTGATGAATTCCCTTTCATGTACTTTTATATTCTAGATTTGTCCTATTCTTGATTCAGTTTTCCCGTCCTAGTTGTCCTGTAGTGATATATACAGTGATAGATAGATAAATCTCCCGATGGTTTGCATCAATCAGAATACACAGGGGGCGTTGTGTGTGATAATCAGCTGAATACGGGTCCCAAGGGGGGATTTTATTATTAAATTAGGTTTTACTACTGCAGAGAGCACAGCCACCTCCCCTTGGTAATGGTAGGAGGACAAAAAGTAGGGAAGATGGAGGATAAACTTTTTCCATTTCTTTTCTTTCAAATTCTATCATACGATATTCTATGACAGGTTTGGTACAGTGTTAAAAATAAGACAGGTGAGTCAAATTACAAAGAGTATATATAGTCAAAGAGAATAGAATATATATTAGAGGGGAATTTACTAGAAAAAAGTGTAAAACGGCCATTTTGTTGTACTGTTTCCATACTGCAGGTGTACTTCACATATTTGCGCTATATAACCTTTTGGGCCCTGGGACATCATTTTATAGAAAATCTAAAATCAATATTAAAAGAAAACCAAATTATGGTTTCATAATTGACCAATGATCATTTCACATAGACTCTATGCATTTCACTTTACAAATGATGATTTTCCGTTATAACTATAAATCAAATGATGTTTTTTATTTTCCTAATTAATTTTATAAAGTTTATTTAACAGCTTTAAAAAATTCGAAATTGAAATGGATAGTCTAGGGAACATACTGTATTAATGTACTCTACTGCATATAATTTGTGAACATTTAGATGAGTTGTACTCTTTAAACTCCCTTTCAGGCTGAAAAGGACTGACAAAATTTATACCGAAGGATTGTCTAAATTCCACTCTAATATATATTCTATTCTCTTTGTATATAGTATTAGGACTTATAGTGTATATATACCAATATACAAATTCTGATAATTTGTATTGTATATACAAACTCTAATACCTTGTATTGTATTGTAAATTGTAATGTATTGTATTGTATTTGACTAGTTTATATACAAACTCTAATAGCTTGTATTGCATATGTATACTAGTTTATATACAACTCTAATAGCTTGTATTGTATATGTATACTAGTTTTCCCCCCTCTTCTCCCTCCTGTTTTTCACTTCTCCTTAACCACTCTCTCCTCCGGTTTGTTATCTGTATCTTTACTCAGATTCAAGAATAATCCTCTTTACTCCGGTATCCAGTTGAATCCTTCTGTAGTACTCTTCAGTATACAAATATACAAGAGGATAAGAAAATATTTACACGGATACGTTTTGTCTTCTGATAAATAACAATGGGGTAATCATTTCGCGTTATTTTCAAGTACTGTGTAGATGTAATGTCCAAGTTCACCCTACATTTATAGAATGCCATGTTCAGTTCACAACGGTACAACTAAAATGTTTTATGATAAATAATGATTGAGATATCTAGGTTTTCAACCAAAAGATTCAATAATTTTTAATTCTCTTTAAAAGTGAATTTTGGATATCTGCTACTAAAACAATGGAGGAAATGGTCAGAATGACATAGTTTTCGAACTAAAAAACGATGATATCTTCCACATATTTGATGAGATAAAAGTTTCCAGGATAGTGGTATAAATCGAACATGTCCCTATTGAAATGAAGTGCCAAAAAATAAGAAATTCATGGGAAAAAAGTTTCTGGAAAAAAGCCTGGAAATAAAAACGTTGGTAAAAAAGTCTGGAAATAAAGTCTTGAGTTTTAGATTCCTGGGATATTGTATTCACAACATACGGGGGCTGCCAACATAGTCTAAGGAAATAAGATCACAGGAACTAAAAACATAAAGAAAATATATTCGAAGAAAAAAATGAGGTCAAGTCTGAGACATTTTCACAAAAAAGACTTTTTTCTTTGCATTTGCATATTGAATATAGCCAGGGGTGTTTTTAATATCAATTGCACCTTGTTTTGCATGGCCGGCTGCAGTAAACATCCTTTGTTCACAGCTTTTTCTACTATAATGGGACTTTTTTACTGGGGATGTGCTTGTATCATTCGGGAACCCGAAAAAAAGTCCTCGAAAATAAAATTTCAAAATGAAAGGACTTTATGTCCAGAGACTTTTTCTTTCAAGGACTTATTTTCCACAGGACTTTTCTAAAAGTGCCAAAGTTTAGGACTTTATTTTCGAAAACTTTTTTTCAGATATGTGTCAAAATTAGACACTTTTATATAATTTTTTATACTCAAATAATTTCTGAATTTCAGAGTGATTTAAATCTTAATGTTTAAGTTAAAATTTCCAACTATAAGAGTATCTATCCTTGTTTATGCGTACATACTTTTTAAACTCAAACTATTCCATAAGATTGTCTGATTAAAGACTATAGCTACGTACTGTTTAAAAAAACAATACGAAGAGTTTAACTGAAAGTAAACTCTTTTATTTACGCTAATTTCTCTTGGAATCGTTTCTAGAGATTTGATTCACAATAATTCAACATTCTTTTATTAAACACTCAAAAAACCAGAGACTCTTTGATTATAGACTCTATAAAGACAGAACTATATATAAAAAAAGAACACTTTTATCTGTCAGCATATATTTCACAACAGTAGAAAATAGAGTGGCAATATACAAAGTTTACACAGTTTTTATACTACAATAATCACAAGAGGTTGCAGTTGCGCACACATATAAAAAAAAATACTATAGGTAACATAATTCCTTGATATACATTGTTTCATTGGTTGGTTTAGAATTGTACGTAAAATGCTGGTTTAGGATTGGTCTAGTTAAAATGCGCAGGGCCCATGTTAAATGCGCCGGGCTGTAGGTAGAAAGTAGGTTACAAATATAAAGATGTCTGGGTTTGTAAAGGTTAAATGTGTTGAAATGCATAGTGGAAACAAATTGTATTTTTTATTGCTAAGGTAAGATTGTGATTCAAACATTTAGACATTAAACATTTCTTTATCTATGGTGGTTAGAGAAATAATGTGGTTTCTTTATCTAAGGTGGTTAGAGACATAATGTGGTTTCATTATCTATGGTGGTTAGAGACATAATGTGGTTTCTTTATCTATGGTGGTTAGAGACATAATGTGGTTTCTTTATATATGGTGGTTAGAGACATAATGTGGTTTCTTTATATATGGTGGTTAGAGACATAATGTGGTTTCTTTATATATGGTGGTTAGAGACATAATGTGGTTTCTTTATATATGGTGGTTAGAGACATAATATGGTTTCTTTATCTTTGGTGGTTAGAGACATAATGTGGTTTCTTTATATATGGTGGTTAGAGACATAATGTGGTTTCTTTATATATGGTGGTTAGAGACATAATGTGGTTTCTTTATCTAAGGTGGTTAGAGACATAATGTGGTTTCTTTATATATGGTAGTTAGAGACATAATGTGGTTTCTTTATATATGGTGGTTAGAGACATTATGTGGTTTCTTTATCTTTGGTGGTTAGAGACATAATGTGGTTTCTTTATATATGGTGGTTAGAGACATGATGTGGTTTCTTTATATATGTGGTTAGAGACATAATGTGGTTTCTTTATATATGGTGGTTAGAGATAAACCTTTAGTTTAATCAAGCGTATTGATCTTGATAATAAAGATAACTATTCTGTCATATTGTTTGTTCCTGTTTATCTTATGCTTGAGTAAACAGGGGCGAATATTATGAAAATATTGATAAGTATCTGTATAGTGTACGTACATAAATAAACTACCAGTATTTGTACAGTGTACATGAATACACTGCCAGTATCTGTACAGTGTACATGAATACACTGCCAGTATCTGTATAGTGTACATGAATACACTACCAGTATCTGTACAGTGTAAATAAAGAAACTGCCAGTATCTGTACAGTGTATATAAATAAACTACCAGTATCTGTACAGTGTACATAAATACACTGCCAGTATATGTACAGTGTACAAAAATACACTGCCAGTATCTGTAAAGTGTACATGAATACACTGCCAGTTTCTGTACAGTGTAAATAAATACACTGCCAGTATCTGTACAGTGTACATGAATACACTATCGGTATCTGCACAGTGTACATGAATACACTGCCAGTATCTGTAAAGTGTACATGAATACACTGCCAGTATAAGTACAGTGTAAATAACTACACGGCCAGCCTCTGTACAGTGTACATGAATACAGTGCCAGTATCTGTACATTGTTACAGTGTACATGAATACACTACCAGTATCTGTACAGTGTACATGAATACACTGCCAGTATCTGTACAGTGTACATGAATACACTGCCAGTATCTGCACAGTGTACATGAATACCTGGCAGTATCTGTACAGTGTCATGAATTTACTGCCAGTATGTGTACGAGTACATGAATACACTGGCAGTATCTGTACAGTGTCATGAATTTACTGCCAGTATGTGCACAGTGTACTTGAATAGACTGGGCCAGTATCTGTACAGTGTACATGAATACACTGCGAGTATGTGCACAGTGTTCATGAATATACTGCCAGTATCTGTACAATGTTCATGAATACACTGCCAGTATCTGTACAGTGTTCATGAATACACTGCCAGTATCTGTACAGTGTTCATGAATACACTGCCAGTATCTGTACAATGTTCATGAATACACTGCCAGTATCTGCACAGTGTACTGAATACACTGCCAGTATCTGTACAGTGTTCATGAATACACTGCCAGTATCTGTACAGTGTTCATGAATACACTGCCAGTATGTGCAAAGTGCACTTGAATAGACTGGGCCAGTATCTGTATTATATTTTAAAACTTAAAACCCTATTTAAAAATGAGTACCTTTTCATCTAAAAGTTTTTTTAAAGTGCCAGTGGAAACTTTAAAAGATTATTGGAATCAAAATAATTGTTCTTTTTTTAACTCGGTTATCATACAATATATATGATTTACTAACAAAGAATGCTCAGAATACAAACATTTGAAGAGGTGCCCGATTTAAACCTTTTTTTATAACCAATAATGTGGAAGATATCGTCGTTTAACAGCTTGAAAATAATTCAAATCTGAAAATTAAACTTCATCGACCATCGTTTCTGTAAACCGAAAAAAAAATTTTATTTTAAAAATTGAAACCAGTCTTGATGAAACAAAGGTTTGAAGGGTACTGTTGTGAATTGTACACGCCAAGATATAAATGAAGGCTCACTTGAAATTGTGTTTACAGTCTCTTTCAATTCTAAAAACTGAATGATTTTAAGTTTTAGTTGGAGAACGGGTAAACGGTACGTAATAAAGTTTCGGTTATAAATCTATATTAGTCAATAGCGAAATCCCCCC